>NW_026606939.1:412500-472500 GCF_029890125.1 Rhinichthys klamathensis goyatoka
ACATACCCTGGTGGAGTACTTTTGTGCATTAATATGATAATCAATTCCTAAAATATGAAAGGCGGCTATATTTTCATGTTTCAAGACCAAGTGAATGTTGTGGGAAAATAATATGATAGAAAGGCAAATGTGTAAAAAGGCCTATGATACATTTTTTTATAAATAAAACATATGCAAGGATGAATTGCTGATGGTAAGATCTGTAACAAAATTTCATGCCGACTTTAGCAAACACATGATGTTTTTGTCGTTTTGTTAATAAAACTGAAATGTAAAATATACAGGGTCACTGAAAGGTATATGAACACTATAGTCACACTTCATTGCATTAGAAGTGTTGACACACTAGACATTTAACACTCACACATACATTTCCTGTGGACTGCCACTAAAATGGCTGGTTGATGGTTTTTAACGTTTGACAATTAAGAAATTAAGACTAAATATTAGTATTGTAAAAATGATAAATATACTGTAAAATAAAATGTATATTATTTTTATTAAATACTTATTTTTTTTTATTTTACTAGTAATATTTTCTTTTCTTTTCATAACAATAATATATATTATTATTAATTATATTAATTAATTATTATTATGAATTATAATTACATAAAAAATAACAACAATAATAGTTTTTTTATGCTCATATTGATACATAATTTTTTTTTGCCAACTTGTGCATCCCCACAAAAAAACACAGCAAACCTTAAACTCTTAAAAAAAAAAAAAAAAAAAAAAAAAATTTTTTAAATTAAAATCACAATTTATATCTTTTCACTCATTTTGTGCCATTACAGCATTTGTTTATTTAATTTGTCTGTTTTGGGAGTTTTGGCCCCTGTGGATTAAACTGCAAACAAACAAAGATCTAATTAAAATTCCTAACATTTTTTTTCTGTAATCTCCTGTAACGATATTCTTGTGTAATTCTTCAGCATTGCTAATTAATGTGAATTCTAAAGATAATCTGGAGTTAGCGAATCAAGTGTTGCAGTGTTTGTGAATACTGAGCCGCTTTCACTGTTACTGCACGTCATCCAACACCAAAACCACCGAGGTCACGTGTGTGTGAGCACGATCTGAAACCTTGCAAATCAAGATCACAAACTGATCTGACATCAGCTGCTTTGGACTTTACGGGATGTGAAAGGAGCTGTAATCTAAAGTTTCCAGCTCCTGAATATTTCAGTGCAGCGCTCGGGTTCCTGATGGCTGTGATGGACGTTACACAGACAGGGTTGTTGTGTTGAGTGATGCGGTCTTTGTTCATGTCCTGTCTTCAACATGGTCCTGTAGGGTTGATGTTGTTCATGTCCTGTCCTCAACATGGTCCTGTAGGGTCGATGTTGTTCTTGTCCTGTCCTCAACATGGTCCTGTAGGGTCGATGTTGTTCATGTCCTGTCCTCAACATGGTCCTGTAGGGTCGATGTTGTTCATGTCCTGTAGGGATGCACGATGATATCGGGACAACATCGGTATCGGCCGATAAAAGCTTAAAATGACCATCATCGGCATCGGCCGATATGAATATTTCTGCCGATAAGTCTTGCCGATAGGGTGGCGTGTTTCCTATGCGCACGTGACGCGAACGAAGCATGAGCGCCAGCAACTTAAACTTCCAACTAGGGGTGTGCGTCTCACGGTTTTTGATCGTGGACGATTAAAATGTCTCCACGATCTGCTTTTGAAGAAAAATCATAGTATCGTGCATTCTATCAGTTCAATTCTGGCGCCTTCATCTCAACATACTGTACAACGCGACGTACATTCACATCACATCACATGTAAACGCAGAGGTAGAGTTACACTCACGGGACACCGCAATTCACAAAAGTTCATTATTTGCATGTGCGTCAACGTCTTGCTAGGTAAACATGTCATTCACGTGCTGATGCGCTGTTCTAACATCCGCTTTTCTGAGCGCGTTACACCCGACGCTCACAGGAACTAAAAGCCTGTCACAGCGCCTGCATACTGGACTAATCTTTCGAGTCTTATTGCGCTAATACTGTCAAATACACACACGGTTTACATAAACAAAGTTGGTTATGTCTAAAGTGAAAGCAAACAGAGAAAATCTGCTTGTCAAATGCGTGTATATTAGACGCGTCGCGTGCAGTTCTTAAATAGACAGTATAATATGCTGCCGCTTGTCCTAAAGAGATACTGCACCCAGAAATAAAAATTCTGTCATTATTTACTCACTCTAATGTTGTTCCAAACCTGTATTCATGTCTTTCTTGTGCTTAAATATACTATGGAAGTCACTGAAGTACAGCAACTGTTTGGTTAGCCACATTCTTCCAAATAACTTTTATAATTTCAACAGAAGAAAGAAACTTGAGAGAGTAAATGATGACAATTTAAATTTTGGGGAGAACAATCTCGTTAATGTTAATAAAACAACAAAACACAAAGAGGAAATCACTCACTGCTCTTGACTGAGAACTTTAATAGAAGCTTTAATAAGCTTTTTTTGCACTTAAAAAAAACACACAAATATATCGGTATCGGCATCGGGCAAAATTAGTCTGAAAATATCGGCATATCGAATATCGGCCAAAATCCTATATCGTGCATCCCTAATGTCCTGTCCTCATCATGGTCCTGTAGGGTCGATGTTGTTCATGTCCTGTCTTCAACATGGTCCTGTAGGGTTGATGTTGTTCATGTCCTGTCCTCAACATGGTCCTGTAGGGTCGATGTTGTTCATGTCCTGTCTTCATCATGGTCCTGTAGGGTTGATGTTGTTCTTGTCCTGTCCTCAACATGGTCCATGTCCTGTCCTCAACATGGTCCTGTAGGGTCGATGTTGTTCTTGTCCTGTCTTTATCATGGTCCTGTAGGGTCGATGTTGTTCTTGTACTGTCCTCAACATGGTCCTGTAGGGTTGATGTTGTTCTTGTCCTGTCCTCAACATGGTCCTGTAGGGTCGATGTTGTTCTTGTCCTGTCTTCATCATGGTCCTGTAGGGTTGATGTTGTTCTTGTCCTGTCCTCAACATGGTCCTGTAGGGTTGATGTTGTTCTTGTCCTGTCTTTATCATGGTCCTGTAGGGTTGATGTTGTTCTTGTCCTGTCCTCAACATGGTCCTGTAGGGTCGATGTTGTTCATGTCCTGTCTTCATCATGGTCCTGTAGGGTTGATGTTGTTCTTGTCCTGTCCTCAACATGGTCCATGTCCTGTCCTCAACATGGTCCTGTAGGGTCGATGTTGTTCTTGTCCTGTCTTTATCATGGTCCTGTAGGGTCGATGTTGTTCTTGTCCTGTCCTCAACATGGTCCTGTAGGGTTGATGTTGTTCTTGTCCTGTCCTCAACATGGTCCTGTAGGGTCGATGTTGTTCTTGTCCTGTCTTCATCATGGTCCTGTAGGGTTGATGTTGTTCTTGTCCTGTCTTCATCATGGTCCTGTAGGGTTGATGTTGTTCTTGTCCTGTCCTCAACATGGTCCTGTAGGGTCGATGTTGTTCTTGTCCTGTCTTCATCATGGTCCTGTAGGGTTGATGTTGTTCTTGTCCTGTCCTCAACATGGTCCTGTAGGGTTGATGTTGTTCTTGTCCTGTCTTCATCATGGTCCTGTAGGGTCGATGTTGTTCATGTCCTGTCCTCAACATGGTCCTGTAGGGTTGATGTTGTTCTTGTCCTGTCTTCATCATGGTCCTGTAGGGTTGATGTTGTTCCTGTCCTGTCCTCAACATGGTCCTGTAGGGTCGATGTTGTTCATGTCCTGTCCTCAACATGGTCCTGTAGGGTCGATGTTGTTCTTGTCCTGTCCTCAACATGGTCCTGTAGGGTTGATGTTGTTCATGTCCTGTCCTCAACATGGTCCTGTAGGGTTGATGTTGTTCATGTCCTGTCCTCAACATGGTCCTGTAGGGTTGATGTTGTTCATGTCCTGTCCTCAACATGGTCCTGTAGGGTCGATGTTCTTCATGTCCTGTCCTCAACATGGTCCTGTAGGGTTGATGTTGTTCATGTCCTGTCTTAATCATGGTCCTGTAGGGTTGATGTTGTTCATGTCCTGTCTTAATCATGGTCCTGTAGGGTTGATGTTGTTCATGTCCTGTCTTCATCATGGTCCTGTAGGGTCGATGTTGTTCTTGTCCTGTCTTCATCATGGTCCTGTAGGGTTGATGTTGTTCTTGTCCTGTCCTCAACATGGTCCTGTAGGGTTGATGTTGTTCTTGTCCTGTCTTCATCATGGTCCTGTAGGGTCGATGTTGTTCATGTCCTGTCCTCAACATGGTCCTGTAGGGTTGATGTTGTTCTTGTCCTGTCTTCATCATGGTCCTGTAGGGTCGATGTTGTTCATGTCCTGTCCTCAACATGGTCCTGTAGGGTTGATGTTGTTCTTGTCCTGTCTTCATCATGGTCCTGTAGGGTCGATGTTGTTCATGTCCTGTCCTCAACATGGTCCTGTAGGGTTGATGTTGTTCTTGTCCTGTCTTCATCATGGTCCTGTAGGGTTGATGTTGTTCTTGTCCTGTCCTCAACATGGTCCTGTTGGGTCGATGTTGTTCATGTCCTGTCCTCAACATGGTCCTGTAGGGTCGATGTTGTTCTTGTCCTGTCCTCAACATGGTCCTGTAGGGTCGATGTTGTTCTTGTCCTGTCTTCATCATGGTCCTGTAGGGTCGATGTTGTTCATGTCCTGTCCTCAACATGGTCCTGTAGGGTCGATGTTGTTCATGTCCTGTCCTCAACATGGTCCTGTAGGGTCGATGTTGTTCTTGTCCTGTCCTCAACATGGTCCTGTAGGGTCGATGTTGTTCATGTCCTGTCCTCAACATGGTCCTGTAGGGTCGATGTTGTTCTTGTCCTGTCTTCATCATGGTCCTGTAGGGTCGATGTTGTTCATGTCCTGTCCTCAACATGGTCCTGTAGGGTCGATGTTGTTCATGTCCTGTCCTCATCATGGTCCTGTAGGGTCGATGTTGTTCTTGTCCTGTCCTCATCATGGTCCTGTAGGGTCGATGTTGTTCATGTCCTGTCCTCAACATGGTCCTGTAGGGTCAATGTTGTTCTTGTCCTGTCCTCAACATGGTCCTGTAGGGTCGATGTTGTTCTTGTCCTGTCTTCAACATGGTCCTGTAGGGTCAATGTTGTTCTTGTCCTGTCCTCAACATGGTCCTGTAGGGTCGATGTTGTTCTTGTCCTGTCTTCAACATGGTCCTGTAGGGTTGATGTTGTTCTTGTCCTGTCTTCATCATGGTCCTGTAGGGTCAATGTTGTTCTTGTCCTGTCTTCAACATGGTCCTGTAGGGTTGATGTTGTTCATGTCCTGTCCTCAACATGGTCCTGTAGGGTCGATGTTGTTCATGTCCTGTCTTCATCATGGTCCTGTAGGGTCGATGTTGTTCATGTCCTGTCCTCAACATGGTCCTGTAGGGTCGATGTTGTTCTTGTCCTGTCTTCAACATGGTCCTGTAGGGTTGATGTTGTTCATGTCCTGTCCTCAACATGGTCCTGTAGGGTCGATGTTGTTCATGTCCTGTCCTCAACATGGTCCTGTAGGGTTGATGTTGTTCATGTCCTGTCCTCAACATGGTCCTGTAGGGTTGATGTTGTTCTTGTCCTGTCCTCAACATGGTCCTGTAGGGTCGATGTTGTTCATGTCCTGTCCTCAACATGGTCCTGTAGGGTCGATGTTGTTCATGTCCTGTCCTCAACAGGGTCCTGTAGGGTTGATGTTGTTCTTGTCCTGTCCTCAGCATGGTCCTGTAGGGTCGATGTTGTTCATGTCCTGTCCTCAACATGGTCCTGTAGGGTCGATGTTGTTCATGTCCTGTCCTCAACATGGTCCTGTAGGGTCAATGTTGTTCTTGTCCTGTCTTCATCATGGTCCTGTAGGGTCAATGTTGTTCTTGTCCTGTCTTCAACATGGTCCTGTAGGGTTGATGTTGTTCATGTCCTGTCCTCAACATGGTCCTGTAGGGTCGATGTTGTTCATGTCCTGTCTTCATCATGGTCCTGTAGGGTCGATGTTGTTCATGTCCTGTCCTCAACATGGTCCTGTAGGGTCGATGTTGTTCATGTCCTGTCCTCAACATGGTCCTGTAGGGTCGATGTTGTTCATGTCCTGTCTTCATCATGGTCCTGTAGGGTTGATGTTGTTCATGTCCTGTCTTCATCATGGTCCTGTAGGGTTGATGTTGTTCATGTCCTGTCCTCAACATGGTCCTGTAGGGTTGATGTTGTTCATGTCCTGTCCTCAACATGGTCCTGTAGGGTTGATGTTGTTCATGTCCTGTCCTCAACATGGTCCTGTAGGGTTGATGTTGTTCTTGTCCTGTCCTCAACATGGTCCTGTAGGGTCGATGTTGTTCATGTCCTGTCCTCAACATGGTCCTGTAGGGTCGATGTTGTTCATGTCCTGTCCTCAACAGGGTCCTGTAGGGTTGATGTTGTTCTTGTCCTGTCCTCAGCATGGTCCTGTAGGGTCGATGTTGTTCATGTCCTGTCCTCAACATGGTCCTGTAGGGTCGATGTTGTTCTTGTCCTGTCCTCAACATGGTCCTGTAGGGTCGATGTTGTTCATGTCCTGTCCTCAACATGGTCCTGTAAGGTTGATGTTGTTCATGTCCTGTCCTCAACATGGTCCTGTAGGGTTGATGTTGTTCATGTCCTGTCCTCAACAAACACTGTGAAGAATTAACATGATAGATATGTGTAAAATATTACTTGGAAAATTCTTTTTTTTTAAATAATTTGATTAGGCCTACATTAAGTTTTTTTTTTTCCTACTCACTATAGTACTGTACTGTTAGATGTATTTATGTATTTTGTGCTTAGTTTTGGTTTTATTATTTTATTTTATTTTAATTAATTATATACATTTAATTTATTAAAAATAGTAATTTAATTTATTTTAATATATTAATTTATTGTGTTTCTTTTAATCTAAGTGTTTATATAATTTGATATACTTTTTTACAAATTTTTATTTATTTATTTTAATCCTGTCCTCAACATGGTCCTGTAGGGTCGATGTTGTTCATGTCCTGTCCTCAACAGGGTCCTGTAGGGTTGATGTTGTTCTTGTCCTGTCCTCAGCATGGTCCTGTAGGGTCGATGTTGTTCATGTCCTGTCCTCAACATGGTCCTGTAGGGTCGATGTTGTTCTTGTCCTGTCCTCAACATGGTCCTGTAGGGTCGATGTTGTTCATGTCCTGTCCTCAACATGGTCCTGTAAGGTTGATGTTGTTCATGTCCTGTCCTCAACATGGTCCTGTAGGGTTGATGTTGTTCATGTCCTGTCCTCAACAAACACTGTGAAGAATTAACATGATAGATATGTGTAAAATATTACTTGGAAAATTATTTTTTTTTAAATAATTTGATTAGGCCTACATTAAGTTTTTTTTTTTCCTACTCACTATAGTACTGTACTGTTAGATGTATTTATGTATTTTGTGCTTAGTTTTGGTTTTATTATTTTATTTTATTTTAATTAATTATATACATTTAATTTATTAAAAATAGTAATTTAATTTATTTTAATATATTAATTTATTGTGTTTCTTTTAATCTAAGTGTTTATATAATTTGATATACTTTTTTACAAATTTTTATTTATTTATTTTAATCTGTATTAATATTATCATTTGCATGTGTAAATATCACTTAGAAGATTTTTTTTTTTACATTTCTCTACCACTTCTGCTAGATGTAATATTTATTTGTCAAATTTTTTTTGTATTTCATCAAATTTTATTATTGAATTATTTTAATATATAGTAATTATTTATTTATTTTAATCAAATTATGATGTGTATGTATTTATTTTATACTTTTTAATTTGTTTTATTAAATTTAATACAAATTATAAATAATAATATATTAAAAATATAATAAAACATCAAAAAGCAAAAGTATTAATACATTTTAAACATTACATTTCTCTTGACAAAAATAGGGCCGTATGAAATCTGTTTTATTTATTTCCCAAAAATCTGTATTTTAGTTTTAAATTTTATGGATTCCGTTTTAATGGTTTAATTAAACATTATAAATAATAAAATATTGAAATAATAAAAAATCAGAGTTGAATTCATACATTTGATTAATTATTAAAGTATTAACACTGAATTATTTGGTAATATATATATATGATTTATATTAAAGTATTGTTTATAATTAATTTTTATTACATTAAATTAAACCATTAAAATGGAACCCAGATTTTTTTTGTTTTTTTTGTTATAAATGTTGTTGACTACATTTTTCCTGTCACATATCATTCCTAAGCAGAACTTCCAGCAGATCTCCAATCAGCAGAAACACAAACCACATCCTTCCCAACATGGAAGTTGGAAACAGATATTCCATAAATAACCGTAGACGTGTCAAAGATGAGCAGGAAAAGACCCGGTGGTTTCATTTATTCCTGGTTCTGTTATCAGGCTTTGACTCTTGCACTGCAGTGGAAAGCAGATGTAGATGTTTCTGCTGGATGCTGATGTTTGTTTTACACTCGTTGTGTTTGTTTGTTTAGGTGGAGGCCGGAAGTGGAGCGGCGCTGGCTCGAGTCCGGAGCGGGGATCAGATAGTCAGCGTTAACTCAGTTCTTCTCAGCGGTTACAGACTGGAGGCCATTTGTCTGGTTAAAAGCTCACATAAGACGCTCTCTCTGGGAATAAAACGGTAGGATTCCCTGTTAAAGTCCACATGACATCAACACTGACCCGGTTTGATGGTTCATTTGCTTTGCTGATTAGTTGACGTCTCCTCCGAGTCCGACCACCTGTCATAGAGACACTGGCAGAATATATATACATATATGGCAGAAGGCGATTTCAAATTCAGAAACCATGCAATCATTTCCCCAAGTTTTCTTTTTGAATATCCTATTTTAACTGGAAATACGTCACATTACAGAAGTAACCCTTATGATGTGTTTGAGTCATTTTGACCCGGAGAGGATATTTTCACTAAAACTCACACTGGGTTTAACACTTCCCTAAAATCGTGGGATAATTTTTGTACTTTTTTGGGATTTCCCCCCCCCCAAACTTGTTACATTTGTGGTGTTCCACAATGACCATCTGTTGAAAATGAATGAGATCAAAAATAAGAGAACAATTCAATTAGTGTTCAGGAGTGTGTTCATCATGTTCACATATTTATGTGTGTGCTTGCAAACATAAAGGCCTCGGACCTGTGCATGTGTGGATACACACACTCAAACACACTCACACGCGCAAACACACATATACACATTACACACACACACTCACGCACACAGACACACACACACTCATAAATACATACAATCACACAGAGAGACACACACACTTACACTCTCTCTCACACACACACACACACACACACACACACACACACACTCACTCATACACACTCTCACACACGTACTCACACAAACACACACACACACACACACACACACTCTCTCTCTCTCTCTCTCTCACACACACACTTACACTCTCTCACACACACTCACTCATACACACACACACACACTCACTCACTCACTCACTCACTCACTCACTCACTCACTCACTCACTCACTCACTCACTCACTCACACACACACACACACACACTTTTAAAGACACACACAATCACACAGAGAGACACACACACACACACGCATACTCACTCACACACACGTACTCACACAAACACACTCACTCACTCACTCACTCACACACACACTCATAAAGACACACACAATCACACAGAGAGACACACACACACTTACACTCTCTCTCACACACACACACACACACTCACTCACTCATACACGCATACACACTCACACACACGTACTCACACACACACACACACTTACACTCACACACACACTCACTCACTCAGAAACACACACGTAAACACACTCACTCACTCACACACACTCATAAAGACACACAATCACACAGAGAGACACACACACACTTACACTCTCTCTCTCACACACACACACACACTCACTCACTCATACACGCATACACACTCACACACACGTACTCACACACACACACACACTTACACTCTCTCACACACACACACACACACACACTCTTTTTCACACACACTCACTCAGAAACACACACGTACACACACACACACACTCTCACACACACACACACACTCACTCATATACACACGTACACACACACACTCTCACACACACACACGTACACACACACACACACTCTCACACACACACACACACTCACTCATATACACACGTACACACACACACTCTCACACAAACACACACACACACACACACACACACACACACACTCTTTTTCACAGAGATGAACTTTATTCTTATCAATGAGGCCTACGATCAATCAGTTCGATTGATTAAAAAAGATTTAATCTAATATTATTTGGTGATAATATCGCATAACAAGCCATTTTTAAAAAGCCGCTCATTTATGACCCGGGAACACCAAAGGTAACTCAGCGTAAGGGCTAAATCCGTTTCAGGTCAGTGAAGACGACACAAACTCACTGTGTGCTTTAGCAGCACTTGTCATTAGATTTCCTGTTTAAATAAAGATCCAGAAGATGAGCAGGATATTTTCAACCTTGAATTACGTTCTTCAATTCCAGAGAAAAGCTCTTAAAGTCGGCATGATATGAACACGCTAGTGACTCTGCTATCGGATGTGACAGTGAAATGACAAAACACAGAGTGAGACTTGGAATGTATTGTGAAATGTAAGTGTTGCATTTTGATTAAAGATTACGAGGTCAAAAATTTACTTAAAAAAAAAAATAATGCACTGATGAAATGGTCATAATAAGACCAATGACATGCGTGAAAAAAATAGTATCAGTTTCGATTTCATTCCATATTTTAGAAAATTCCATACATTTGATTCACACACTAAATCTGGATCTGAACTGAAGCATTCTGGTTTTCCCCTGAGATTTCGCAGTTATGCTGACGTGTTTATGAGTGATACTTTTGCCAAACCACAATATGTGCTCTGTGTTTATTGTTGCTGAGCCGTGGTGTTGAGTTTTGATGGAAGGGATTTGCTGCGATTATATGCCTGTCTGGAAATTAAACTCGCATTGTGAATATCACACGACCTTACAGATATTTTTAAGATGTTCCTATCTGACTGGAGTGCTTTAGTCAGCAAGTAGTTGGATTAATATGGTAGTTACATTTGTATCCTCTTCAAGGACAAAATTTAGGTCTGAGTGTATTTCTTAACCTGGTGTAAACAAGTTTTCAGCCAAGAATTCATCCCATAAATGAAAACAAATCAATGTTGACTTTTTGCACAGGCAGAGTGAATCCACCCAGAACACCCTAGCAACTGCATAGCAACACCCTGGTAACCACTAAGAATATCATACAACTGTATAGAAACACCCAGGCAACCACCCAGAACATCCTACCAACTCCATTACAACACCTTGGCAACCACCAGAGCATCCTAGCAAATACATAGCAACACCCTGGCAACCACAAGAGCATCCTAGCATCCTAGCAAATTCATAGCACACCCTGACAACCACATAGAGCATCTTAGCAAATGCATTGCAACATACTGTCAATCGCACAGATCACTCCTAGCAACTGCATAGCAACACCCTGAAAACCACCAAGAGAATCCTGACAACTGCTTAGCAACATTCTAGCTTCCTAGAAAATGCACGGCAACACCCTAGCAACCATCCTGAGCATCCTAGCAACTATATGGCAACCACACAGAGCATCCTAGAAAATGCCGAGCAACACCCAGGCAACCACCAGAGCATCCTAGCAAATGCATAGCAACACCCTGGCAATCAAAAGAGCATCCTAGCAAATGCATAGCAACACCCTGGCAACCACAAGAGCATCCTAGCAAATGCAATGCATTGCATTGCAACACCCTGGCAACCACCCAGAGCATCCTGACAACTGCATAGCAACACTCTGGCAACCACCCAGAGAATTCTAGCATCCTAGCAACACCCAAGTAACCAGCCAGTGAAAATGCTACTTTAAAAAAAAAATATTCATGAGACCTGATAATGTTGATTTCTCTTTGTCATGCAGAGTTTGTTGTATTTTGTATGTAGTGTTTGGTTAAAACTAAAGCGCAATGAAACGAGCAGAAGCAGTCGTGTGAGCTGTCCGTCTCCAGCCTGGGTTTATTCCAGGCGTTGCGGCAGAAATCAGCATGACATTTGTGAGTAGGTGACACCATTATTTGACAGTGTGGAACAAAAGCGGCATCATCATTGTGTGCTGGTGCACGCCGTCCCACAAAAGAGGCCCGAGGGCCGGCCATTGTGTGTCGACACGGCTCTGCTGGGCTTCATGTGCAGGACTGGGACCTCTGGGTCAGTGTTTCTCTTCTTGAGGGAGTTTATGTATGATGAGGCGATGAGACTAAAGAAATCCTCACCCACAATCCTGTGTAGAATTTTGTGCAATGCTTCCTACCCAAAATGTGTAGTTGTACCTAGCAGTTGTAGATCCACTCAATACTATTTAGAGCATGTTATTGTTATGGAGCAACTTTATTTGGTCAATTGTATTCATGCATACTGTACACAAACACCAGTATTGGTCAGTGTTACATTCCCTTTGTCGCCCCATCAGGGCATCTAAGGCCCTACAGCGCCACCTAGTGGTGTTTAAAATCTCTGAAATTCATTGCATCAGATCATGGCTGCTTCTGAAAGTGCACTCTCTCTTGAGTCGGTCCTTGAATAAGTAATTACTTCACAGCCACTAAAAAAGTATGAATGTGTGTAGTATGATTGTAATCCGGACCTACTACAGATGAAACTCGGAAAATTAGAATATTGTGCAAAAGTTATAATTTTGATGATTATTGCTTACAGCTTATGAAAACCCCAAATTCAAAATCTCAGAAAATTAGAATATTACATGAAATCAATAAAAAAAGGATTTTAAATACAGAAATGTCGGCCCTCTGAAAAGTCCATCCATATAATCATCCATATGTATATAGTTATATATACTAACTATATTAGATTCATCTTTTAATTTGAATTACTGAACTTTTTGCACGATATTCTAATTTTTCGAGTTTCACCTGTACATCCGGATGGACATGATCCACTATTTTAGAATCATTGAGATACTATTATGATTATTATTAATATTTTGAATTCGTTTTTATTTTTATATTTTCCGTTTTAATTTTAAATGACTAATTACTTCATAATTTTGTTGTCTTTGTCATTTCTATATAGTTTTTATTATTTTTTCTTTCAGTTTTAGAATTATTTAAGTGCATCAAGTTACTGAAAAATAAATGAGCTGAAATAAGTTTAATTTCAGTTCTGGTTATTGTAAGTAATGAAAATGTTTTGTGTGTGTGGTTTTACTTAAGTTAACCAATTGAATTAATAAACATTTTCAACAAACAAAACATCGGAAAAAAATGCCAAACGTTTTGTGCATCTTTCTATGAAATAAATGAAATTTGTTTTGAGATGTTGCATCTAATGCAAAAAAATTAAGTGACTTAATTATCCAAATTCTTTTTGAGGCTATTGTATGCACATAGATATTGAGAGTTTGGAAAATACATGTTTAAAACAGTTTTAATAATAAAATATGATCAAATTACAAAAAACAAGACTGAAACAACGTGTGCACAATTTTTATTCTGGCTTTATAGCACCTATTTAATTTTATTGCGCTTTGATTCAGGGTATATTGGAAACTTGTAGTGTGTTTGTCAGACTTTTTGAGGTGGGGCCAAACTGCTAAGTATACAGTAATGCAAAAGCCATTTTATAAAATTAAAAAAATCAAATCAATTTGATCAATACTACGACATCAGAGTTCTGTCCAGTTCTGAGCCGATGCCGCCTGATCCCTGAATCCAATTACACACAGCAGAGGTTTACCAGGAGGAAAACAACAACACACACACATTCACCTGCAACCAGATACAACTAGGTTTGATTATTTAAATTTTTTTTTTTTGCACACTTTAATTCTAGAGATGTGCTGCATACGAGACTGCTGTCCAAACTCATGTTTCAGTCGTGATATGTGTGTTTTTCACCGTAATGATAATCTCCCCCTGTGGTTCGAGAGATGGATGAGTCCATTGCCTAGGTGAGTGTGTTTGGCGCGCTGTGATTGGCTGCTGGCCGTGAGCTCGTTGTTGTGGTCTCTGGGCTCATAGTAAAGCAACTCTGAACACGTTCCACACTATGAGGATGGAAACACTGCTAGATTCAGATCAACAGGTATCTGCTCTTTTACATCTCAAGCTCTGTTTCTAATGATGCGTGTAATGTATGTAACATGTATTTACGTTTATGATATCCATATATTGATTTGTGATGGCCACAAACAATATAGTAATTATTTTATATACACATGTACAGTGTGTTTTTTGATGCATAATGTTTAAGGTGACGTAGTTACATTGTATTCAGTTAGTACTGATTAATATTAATTAGCTAGGGTTAGGGTTTGGCTTTGGGTGTTACTTGTAATAATTATACATGCAGTAATTTACTGTTATTTCTATAGTAAGTACATGTAGTAACGTGTAACTACATCACCTTAAAATAAAGTGTTACCCATAATAATTACACCTTTATCTATAAGTTCGACAAAATGACAGAAAACTAAAATGTCAGAAATTTTTAATTTTAAGCTCTAGATCAGTGTTATTTTAGTATAATTGAGAAGATGTTATAGTTTTTATTAATATTTTTAAGTAGTTTTTTTTTTTTATGTTTCCCATTTTCCAGTTCTTCATTTTCGTTTTAGTAGTCTTGTGTTTTTATTTGTGTTTTTAAAATGTCTTTTTAGTTTATATGAATTTTTATTCCAGTGTTACATCAATTTAAACTGAATGAAAATAATCGAACGTTTATTTCAAGTAATGAATTTTTTTATGCTGTTTTTTTTGTCATTTAAAATTTTTGGTGGCTTTTTAAATATGTCTATTTAGCTTTTATAATGAATTTTTATTTAAATATTAGTTGTTTAAACTGAATGAAAATGACAGGCTTGAGATAAAATAAGTATAATTCTTTCTATATTTTATTTTATTTCAGTTACGTTTACTTAATTTCAAGTGACGAATTATCAATTTATGTTTTTAGTTTTAGTGAAGTATAATAGCCCTGGCCTGTACGTGTTTGATCGTGGTCTCGTGTCCCGTCTCTCGGACTGTCCTCATTTGCCGTGACACCTGTTACATCATGAGCGGTTTGACGAGGGCTGGCGAAGCTCAGGGATTGGAGACGCAGCCGTATTTAGAGAAACTGCAGGAGCTGAGCTCATATGAAGATTTCGAGGTTTTGTTTTCAGGAGTTAGTTAGAGAACCTGTTGGAAGAGGACTTTAAAGGAGTTCATGACTTGAAGGAGTTCTCAGTTTATGTTTGATTTATTTTATTTATTTATTAACTTTTGGCTCAGATGATTCTCCTTAAATGCTTTAGGGAAGAAGATGTATAAAAATAGACACAATAGTTGACAATACAGTAAGAGTATAGAGCTGTAAAATGATAGTGGAGAGCAGCTCAAAAAATTTAGATACTAATTTAGTACTTTTGCAGAGATTCAAGACTCATGATTGCAGATCAGAAATTTACTGTAAACAATCTGAAATTTACAACAAGAAAAAAAAAGAACTTTACTGTAAAAATCACATTAGCTAGAACTAAAAATTTACTGGAAAAATGTATATTCCCTTAAATTAAATAGTTAATATACTTCATTATTAAAATCTGTTTATTACGGTACCTTTATAATATTGACAAACGCATTAAAAACAGAAAGACATAAAGAGAAAGAAACATGATGAAAAGTAAAGATTCACAGTGTCATAATAACCACACATACAAAACACCATTATAGTAACACACACAACTCTAAAATACTGCATGAAACGTTCATTTAACAACATAAGATGGAATATAAAAGCCTAATGTACATAACTAATAAGTCTAATAAGCAATTTGCTTGCTTATGCACTGTTCCATGTCGTTTTGTAGTGTGATTAGTGTGTGTCACACTGAAAATTCCCCCCCAAAAAAGTGCACTTTAAATACCTGGATGATGCACTTCATTAACCAAAAAATTTATTAATTTATGTTTTTCACTGTAAATGATAAGATTACCGTTCCAAAAACTGTCAAATTTAACAGTACACTCAAAAAAATAATTCATTGGATGAACATGATTTAATCGTGCCACCTATATTCCATCTAAACAAACCAAGTTAAGTCAACCAACCTTTATCATGTTATTTGAACACAAAATAGATGCATTGGTTAAACATGATATTAACATTTCCATTAAACTCAATTGCATCTTTTTTGAGTTTGTGTTTTAATCTTAGTTAATTTAGTGAGATTACTTTTGAGTGAAGCTATTTGCTAGCAGCAGCACATATTAGCATCTTAAATGCTAAGATTTACACGCTCCTTCAACCAAAGCAGTAGAAAAACTTGAAATCAGTCCACAGCCAAACAAAATGCTCCACTCTTCTCCACCGTGGTAAGCCACTGTAATTTAAAAGGTTCTAATAATTCCAATGTTATTGAACATTAAACACAATTACACACTATCAAGTCTTCCCCTTTTCTCATTTTCTCAAAAAAATATAAAATAACACTTAATTTTAACATTTATTCTCTCTTAATTCAACCATATGCAAAGCATGCTGGGAACTAACAAGCACCGCCCAGTTTCAGTCAATGCAACACAAATCAATCATGTAATCACATGTAATAGATATAGTTAAACAGATTGAACACAATCAAATTAAGTTAGGGCAAAATGGCAGTTGGTGTCGCACTATACTGCCACCATCTGGATGTAAGAATTTTTTACTTAACATAAATAGTTTGTGTTTAGACAACGCGTTAGGATTTTGTACTGTTAAGTTGAGGCATAATTATGTTGACCTTACTAGAAAAAAACATTTCAAGTCAACAAACACAATTATTATAAGTAAACTAAATATAAATATATTATGTAAAGTGCACAACCTTCCTCGTTCATTTTTTTGAGTGTATTTTAATGAAATGTCCACTTGACAAGTTGCATGTTTCTCAGTCTTTTACAGTTAAAATGACATTACATTAGTTTTTTTGACAGTTTGTGCATTGAAATGATTGTATTGTTTATGGTATGGATCTATCTGCTCTCTCGCCGGCTCTCCGTGGCCTGTGTGTGAGCCGTAATCCTGCTGATGATCATCACGGCACTTTCTATTGTTGTGTGTCTGTCTGCCTCTATTCAGGCTTCAGTCCAGGTTAATCACTGGGTTCTGAACGGTGACGCTAACGGACAATTCAACGAGCTGATAAAGGTGCAGTAAGCGATTTCTGAGAAATGCAAAGTTCAGTCATTAAACTCTAGATGGCGCAGGCTGATTGGTCCTTATAGCTCAATCTGCTTGCAATCACATCATTTGCCCATCTATAGGGCACAGCTGATTGGTTCCTGCTAATTCCTGCGATTTTTGAGACATAAGTGTTCATTGAATAGATTGTAAAATCGATTTCCCATGTCTAAAGACGTTTCCATTTTCAACACCAAATACAGGCAAATCCACGGACAACTAACAGGCATTAGGACGAGCGTAAAGAGGGCGCTTGAGACGCGCACAAGTCAGCAATATTCCTGATGATTTATTGGCGTGAAGTTTCGTGCACAATGACAAACAGGAGCGCAACATTCAGGGATTGAGATTAACACACTCGACCCGCCAAATGCGGTAAAAATGAACTTTGGTGGGAAACGCTGTCAAATCACGAGCCAATCTGGCGTGTTTCTATGTTTACTCACTTTGCTGGGGAAGTTCGTGTAAGCCAAATCTGCGCGGATTTAGCGCAAATACACAACTCGTGAGTCCTCATGATATATTAAATACAGTGTATTGCGCAGAATCTGCGCATTTCTGGCTTACTTGAACACACACGGACGTCACTACGCAACACATAACGGCGCGCTTGTTCACTTTCATTGAAGTAATAGCGAATATTAAAAAGCATTTGGTTAACAGAAAAGACATTGTTATTTTCCAACATCCTACATGTTCTGTGTCCTGTATTGATCTGTCCACCTAAAACACATTTTTGGTAAAAAAAAAAAAAAAAGCCCGTTAAAATCGATTCCGTATTTTCGTTTTCGAAGCTTGTGTTGGTTGGTCCGATCGTTTGTGCAATCTATTTTCTAACGTAAAGTGACAGCCCTTCGTCAGCATTTTCTGAGTGCGCTTTCAGAAACCCTCCACCTCCCCCAGCTCCACCTGTATAGTTCTGCTACGGGTCGTTCATGTACGCTATATTGTACAGCAGCGGCATGTCTTGCTTGCTCACATCAGCGTGTCGTGTGTGTATAGGCAGTAGAACGTCCTGTACATGCTCAGCGTAAACAGCAGCGTAGCAGATCCGTCCCGCCAAGACCACGCATTTCAACATTGTCATATTCATTTCCATGCCAAACACTCCAAGTGCTGTCATGAGTAAGTGTTTGACTTTTTTGAAATCAACATCCAAACACACACCCGTCCCTTCATTGCTCCGCCCCCAACAAACAAACACGCTAATATGCAACCCGAGGCAACAACAACAGCGTATCTTGGTTCTGTGAAACAGCAAAAAACGATGGGTCTAAGAGCGTTTTCACACCTGAAAGTCCACACCAAGGTCCGAACCAAAGTTCACGTTTTGATACATTTTATACTTTCAGAAAGTTTTGGTTTGGTTTCACACTGCAATTATGCGAGCGCACTACAGAACTTTACTATCATGCTTGCGTCCTGTCGTCATCATCTATGTGGGCTGCATCTTGACATTGATTGGTTTGTAAATGGACGTGCGTCTGACGTCAGCGTGTCGTCAATTCGGCGGGTAACTTTGACAACATGAATGAACAGACGCATATCGTTGCAACTATATTGTTATTTTTATGGCACCAACTATACACAAGGCTAGTTCAAATTCGCCAAATGAACGTCCTCGTCGTGCGAACATTTTATCGTCGCCGGCAGGAATGGAGGAGAAGACTGCAAGTTGACTTCTTATGTCATCAGACCATACTTCAATTAAAAACCTCGTCTCCTCCTCTCCCCATGGGCTTCACGGCTCATTTTCCCTGCCACCTTCTGTTTTTTCGGCTATGCGGGAACTACCAGAACTTCCTGTAAAAGGTCTGAAAGTCCGAACCATTAAGAAATGCTTTCACACCAGAAACGAACCAAACCTTTGTTCAGTTTGATCCGGACCGAGACTACCTCTTTTCGTCGGACCAAATTTAATGTGTTTTTAGTTAGTTAGTTAAAACCTTTATTCATCCCCACAGGGGAAATTCAGATGTCCAGCAGCATATAATGTGTGTAGACTACCAACAAGCATTCTCACCGCAATACACTCATAAACACACAAATGATAACAGTTAAGAATTAAAAAAATCACAAAAACAAACTACTATCATTAGTAGTAAATAATGCACTTCACACAGATCCATTATACAGTCTTATGGCGGCCGGAACAAAAGACCTCCTATATCTCTCAGTCCTACAGCTCGAGGAATCGGTCACTGCGGCTGCTTTGTTGGGCAACCACAGTGTCATACAGTGGGTGGCTCCTGTTACTAAGGATAGATTTCATCATGCTCCTCATTCTTCCCTCCACCAAATCTCATACAGAGTCCACCCTCCTCCGGACCGTGGTCCAGGGGAGGTTTCACACCTGTCATTTTGATTCAGACCAAACTGGAAAGTCCGGACCAAACAAGGTAGGTGTGAAAGGGGCCTAATTCACTAAGCATGCGTATGCACAAATTTGTGCGTGAAATGTGCGTACGAACTAGCCTGACGTCGTCATACTCAGATTCTAGTCAGCGTGTGAGTCTGATACTGCTCCATTGGGCTGTGATTATTGGGTTTCAACCGAACCAGGAAAGAAAATGCCTCAATTGGATCGACAAATGCCTCGATCGAGGTTCTGTTCCTCTTTTAAAATGAATGCGCTGTCTACATCTTCTATAACAGACGCGATGGCTGAATCTACACATCTCAGTTCTCCAGGAGCGGCCATCTTTGTTGTAAACGAATTCATCCCAAGCGCTCTTTGGTGACGTGATGATTACATTACGGTTGATCATCTGTCCATCATCGTATAAAGCCCGCCCTGACAATTTGATTGGTCCGAACAGCTTTGGTTTGGGAATACTTGCTTCACAACGGATCAAGTCCAGACCAAACTTCCCATCCTCTAATGCTGTGGGCGGGGCGTAGTTCGGCTGGCATCCAGGCTATATACGAACGATTTTAAAGAACAATTCACCAAAAAATTCGTAATAAAATGTATTATAAATGTACGGAAAAATAAAGGAACAAATGAAACCACACGTGCGCAAATACACTTACTCTGTACGGCCTTATAATAGTGTTAAGAAGTTATGGTTCATCCTAATACGACTAACATTATATTGAACCATGTTGCATTAATTCATAAAATGATTATATAATAAAATTATTAAATAATACAATTTAATTTCACCTTAAATTCATTCCATCACCAGTTAAAGAGTAAGAAAAGCTGCGTTATATAGATTCAGCTGATTTACCTTTTCGTGAGAAGTTGCGTACAAATATGAAATAATCCAAAAAGAGACCCAATGTTACTCAAGTATCGAGCAGAAACAAAGCAAGCTTTTCCGATATAAAAAATTATATCCAATATTTATATTAATGATATATCAGCCATCTCTCTAATTAAAGGAAAAAACAGCAGAAATATTCTTGATATTCTGAAATCTGAATAATAACTGGTGCTTTCTTAACCCCTTTAACTAATTATTAGCATTGATTTTATTTCATAGAAAGTTTGCATTTTATTCTTTAAAAATACAATGAAATTAATAGTTTTTTTGCATTTCTGAATATGGTGATATACATTTTAACATTTAGACGGAGGGCTAGTTTTTAATACGGTAAAATGCTGTATTTATAATTTTTACTTGGTATATATTTATTCAGTACTATTTATCTATTTAAAATGTTTATTTGTCCATATTTCAGTTCATTTGCCCTTATATTATCTGTCCTTAGTCCTGCTTTTATTTGCCCATTATATTTGATAGACCTTCAGCCAATTAGATAAGCAGATTTCGTAGCATGTTACTATAATACTCCTCGCCCTCCCCTGTCTCAAACGCCTGTAATCCCTCAAGGAAATCTGCGATGGACTGGGACGTGCCATAAGACAGATACTCACTGTTTGTGTTGTTTCAGGCTGTGCGGTTGCATCATACTTGTGTTTTCATCATATATGGGTTAAAGGCCAGACGCTTAACCTACATTAGCTTTTAGTTGTAGAGTTGTAGAGGTTAAAGATGTGTCCACACATCTTAAAAAGCATTGGAGAAATGCAACTGGCTGGAAAAACACACAGCCAAGCAAAGTCAATGCAGTAATGAAGCTCCTGATGTTGATCCAAACGCCTTTTCTGGTTTAAACCAGGTCAAGAAACTGGGGTAAGTTAAGTTTGACTATTTGTCAGCATATCATGTTTTGAGCTTTATTTGTCGTAGTGTTTGTGGTAATGCATTTACCTCTTTACAGGTGAAACTCGAAAAATTAGAATATGGTGCAAAAGTTCATTTATTTCAGTAATTCAACTTAAAAGGTGAAACTAATATATTATATAGACTTATTACATGCAAAGTGAGACATTTCAAGCCTTTATTTGTTATAATTTTGATGACTTACAGCTTATGAAAACATTTTCACAATATTCTAATTTTGAATTTGGGGTTTTCATAAGATGTAAGCCATCAAAATTATAACAAATAAAGGCTTGAAATATCTCACTTTGCATGTAATGAGTCTATATAATATATTAGTTTCACCTTTTAAGTTGAATTACTGAAATAAATGAACTTTTTCACGATATTAAATTTTTTCGATTTTCACCTGTATATTATCCCTTAGTGTTGGGGGGTAATGCATTACAAGTAACATGAGATATACAATCAGATTACTTTTTCAAGTAACTAAAGTACTGCATTATCGTTACATTTACATTAAAATATCTGAGTTACTGAGATAAAATTAGGGATGCAAATTTCAACAGCTAAAAAAGGCATTATCGGTCAAAAATACAAGCTGAAAATATTTGCCTTAATTGAAAATGTGATCTGTTGTGAAGCATCATACACAACAAAACAGTCTTGTGTCATAAAGTGTTGAAAATGTCTCAAGTAGCAGAATACAACAAGCATAATTGTTTCAGGGAGAGACCAAACAATGCATTACTTTACTAGCAAAACTAATCGCCCCTCGGGGACAAATAAAGGTGAATTGAATACCAAGTACATGTAAATAGTATACACATGCAGCTTATGGGCCACGTTTTGGTTTGTAGCTCCATCAAACATTAGTAAACCATAGTAGTGGTAAACTAGTAAACCATATATTTATTTAGAGCAGGTGTTCTCGATTCAAACGAGCCCAAACACAATATAAAAATATATCCTCGTAGAGTGGCATTTACACGCTGCTTCGCTAAAGCAATCCGAGATCCGATCGCGTCACAACGGTGAACCGTTTTCTAACGTCATTTGATAACATCGGGAAGGTTAATGAATAGAAACTGGATCTCAGGTCTGGTCCAAATTAGCCTGGGAAAACCCAGACAACTTCTGGCAAATTTAGATTTGCTCTGAAAGTTAGTCTGGCAAAGAGCTCATTCAAGCCCATTTCCAATCCGTCGAAATCGCGGCACCAATCAGAAGCGTTGGGGCGGGCTTTACACGATGACGACAGCGCTGGGATTTTGAAGCAGATTTTGTAGCCTACATTACAAAGATGGATGCCGCCGTCGAACATCACTCGTTCCAATCAGCTATCGCGTCTGTTTTAAGCGTTTTGAACGTTTCCTTTTAGTTAAAAACCGAGCAAAGAACAACACTCGGAGATGTTTCTCCGCCGCTCTGCATACGTCATCTCCTTCATCGCTCTGATTGGGTTTAGGTCTATCCGTGACGTCCGTTGGTGACGCCCCTCTGGAAATGATTTGTCTATGATGCTTTGCCAGACCATAACTCAGTTACAACTGAGAATGGTCTGGTTTTTAACCAGGCTAGGTCCAAATGTCTGTGAACCATGAATTCGGTAAGACACACGTATTTCGATATCGTTTATCGATTCCTGTGTGCGCATTTTAATGTGATCAAATTACTTTAGCAGGAATTTAGTTTGATACGACACAAGATTAGTCTTTTGTTTTACTTTCGACTTGACGTTACGGTCCAAGTGTGTTTGAAGTGTTTTTTTCTTTCTGTCTGAGACGTTTCTTTCGGTTTAAGGATGTTCTTGCAGCTTTTTCTATCTCCTTAATACATTTAGCATTGGTCATTTGCATTTGTATAGTGACTAGCACCCAAAAGATCCAACTTTAGATGATTTTTTATGAGTCATTCTCATCTTTGTCACCTCAGTTTGATCTGATTAGATAAACCAATATTGAATAATGATGCAATATATTGAACTTTAAAACACTCCAAATAAGTGTTGATCCTGCATATCGGTCATTACTCTGAATGGCAGTGACCTGATGTGATGAATTGGCCTCTCAGACAGACAACAGATTGAGAAGAATGTGTTGCTACTCATCTCCCTTTGTGACAGATTGAATGGCTAAGCTCCCATTTATCGCATGCAGTCGCTGCTCTGTTGTTCGGTGGGCATATGGTGACCCCGTCCCTCCGGAAACATGGCTTTACCCCGGTCACCTGAGCCGACTGTAAATGAGTTCGGGTTTTGTGTTATCAAAACAGTAGGAGTGATACACATTCATTACAATGTGTAATACAGCAAAATAATAGTCTATGGCAATCGACAGGGCTGTATGATGACTAAGTGTTATTTTAGTATCATTTATATACTATATTATAGATTTTATTAATATTTTGAATTAGATTTGATTTTTATATATATAAAAAAATGTTTGTTATCTTGTATGTTTTTTTTAATTTTATTTTTATAGATCTATTACGTTTTAGTTTATTTAGGTTTAGTTATTTTAGTGATTCAACTTAAACTAAACATAAATTGTTCATATTTATTTTTTTAAATAATTGTTTATTTATTTATTCCAAAATTTGAAATGTTGCCTTGGCTAAGCTGAAATAAAATACGTTTAGGTTTTCTAATATTTTTATTAATTTCAGTTAATGTTTATTTTAGTTGAGTTTTTTATGGTTTTGGCTTTAGTTAATGATAATAACCCTGTGACTAATACAGTAGGATGGATAATCAGTCTCTACTGTGTTTTGGTTAATGATTTGGATCATGAATTTTTTGTATAAATTAGCATAATTGTAATACTTTTCATACTTTCAATTTTAAGTCATGGTTAAAGTCATTTTACTCAACTTTAACATAATTTTGAGTGAATCTACAATTTATTTATCTGGTTCAGGACAGACTAAACATTTATTTGTTTCACTTAAGTGAATTAAGGATTTACTACACACACATATTTTTATATACCACATTATTTTTATTTATTATTATTTTTTATATATCATTTTTATGTATATATTTATTTTATTTTATAATCATTTTAACAAAAATGAATGTTTTTTTTACAACATTGAGCAATTCATATGTTTTATGCTCCAGTTGATCAACAGTATATACAGGTGAAACTCGAAAAATTAGAATATCGTGCAAAAGTTAATTTATTTCAGTAATTCAACTTAAAAGGTGAAACTAATGGCTTACAGCTTATGAAAAAATTAGAATATTGTGAAAACGTTTTCATAGCTATAAGCCATAATCATCAAAATCATAACAAATAAAGGCTTGAAATATCTCACTTTGCATGTAATGAGTCTATATAATATATTAGTTTCACCTTTTAAGTTGAATTACTGAAATAAAGGAACTTTTGCACGATATTCAAATTTTTCGAGTTTCACCTGTACTGTGTTTTCTCTACCTTGTTGCGCAGGAAGATTAAAATGGTGGATATTGTAACGCAAACAATGCCTGCAGAAAGTGAAGTACATGTGGCCAGGAATTTTCTCACGAAGATTTTGAGAAGTTCTATGAGGTATTGTGGAGCTGTTGGCCTTTGTCTCGTGACCCCCAGCCCTGTACGCTCCTGTAGTTATCATCACCCATCGACCCGTCCACCCCTGCCAGACCCGAGTATCACATCCTCTGCCATGTGGCGTCTTAGCTGTAGCTGTGCTGTTCACGTGCAAGATGGGGATTATACGCTTAAGCTTATTATCTGGCTGTCAATTTCACTGGCTTGTTTAGAACCTGTGAGCGTCAGTGCAGAATCGTCAGTGTTTCCTGCTGTCTTGTTGATGAGTGCTGATCATTTGTCAAAAACATTTGAACAAATATTCTGCATGTGTTTCTTACATAATTTGTCTTGATCTGATTGTATCCCCTCCTTTTCCACCTCACATCCATTTCAGGAAAAATCGCTTCAAAGGGTACGTCTTGTGCAGCTAAATGAGTTATGAAATTATATTCTGCAAAAGGAACAAATCATGTTATTCACAGTTCCTAAAGTAGATCTCTTAGACCAGAAATATTCCTGATAGCCTGAGTGATAACTGATGTTTTTTAACACTTTAACACCTAACATTAGTAGTACAAAAAATTAGAATATCGTGCAAAAGTTAATTTATTTCAGTAATTCAACTTAAAAGGTGAAACTAATATATTATATAGACTCATTACATGCAAAGTGAGATATTTCAAGCCTGTATTTGTTATAATTGTGATGATTATGGGTTACAGCTTATGAAAACCCCAAATTCAAAATTAGAATATTGTGAAAAGGTTTTCATAAGCTGTAAGCCATAATCATCAAAATTATAACAAATAAAGGCTTGAAATATCTCACTTTGCATGTAATGAGTCTATATAATATATTAGTTTCACCTTTTAAGTTGAATTTGCTGAAATAAATGAACTTTTGCACGATATTCTAATTTTTCCAGTTTCACCTGTATGTTTTATTTCATGAAAATGTGAAAATAGTGACTTATAGTAACCCAACATGTAGACAAACATGTTTATTTATTATATGTAGATTTGCATAATATGCATTATTTTATTCTTTATTTATCTATTTTCTCAATTATTTATGACTATTTTAGTCCTTAGTTCTAACCCGTTCGTTGTAGGCTATAATTATGTACAAAATACTGTTACAATTTCTAGAATAAGCCTGTTTAAACTAAAGTAGTCTTTCTGAAAATGTAACAATTTAAATTTAGTTACATTTTTTTATTTCAGGAGGAATGAATCATCATGTAGACCCCATTCGTGGCACTCTGCTAAATCCACAGATAACCCCACCACAGACAGCCCTAAATCTGAACCCAGCCCTGCACCTGACTCCACTTGGCAGACAAAATATGATGCAGGGTGAGATTCTGAGGGTTTGTTTGCAGTGAATATAAATTAATCTGAGTCAGCATCATTTATTTTCTTTGTATTTTACCAGGTCACCCACAAAAGAATTCACCAGCTGTTGGGGACAGACCAATCTGCGACAAGTGTCCTGCCAGGTCAGCTCAGTGGGAAATATGGAAAGTGTAGAGCCCTCATCTCACGCTTTCTCAAAAGAGCAGCCGTCAAGCAAACCCAATGGTGGAGAAGATCACCCAATGTTTTTATCAGGCACAACTGACCACAGTTCACCTCGGGGTGTTGCTCCCACAGAAGAGATTTTTTACAGAGGCGTTCCCAACGATACTGAAGTTCCCAATGACTGCCACAGATACCTGCAGATACCCATGGGCAACGGGGGACGCGTGAGTCCCAGTGTGGAGGAGCAAGCTAGCTCCAAATTCTCCTCCACTTGGAGATCCAACCATAGACCTGTGTGGCATATTCCTGAGAGCAAGATGACCACTATTCAAGCTCCTCCTGCTCCTCCACCTCCCTTGCGTAGTGATAGTTTCACTGCCACCAGAGTTCATGAGAAGAGCTTGGTGGGATCGTTCCCTGAAGGCATATCTGTATATCCACAACAGAAACCTCACTGCAGAGCTGTGGACCAACAGTTGGATGGTGAAGCGAGACACAGCTACAACACACCTCCAAAGAAGGACTTCTTTCAGCCGTATCTTTCGGTTGAAGACTATCCAAATAAGCTAAAACCTTCCAAACCCTTTTCCCTGTCAAGCACTGATGTAAGACAAGGGCAGAACCCATTTACTTACGAGCTTCAGCATCAGAGACAGCATAGTGATGATAGTCACTTTTCGGTGTACCCTAACGGTACAAGTTCACCAAATACCCAGAGTGTTGGGAGCTACTACCGAAGCCTTCAAGATTTACCCACCAACGCTGGCAGTCGAAACAAAGCCAGAACCAGCATGGCATTCGACCCCAATTATGAGGGCCAGGCTCATTTCCGTTACTACTGCATCACTGCTCAGCAGCCATCCCTGAAATCATCTACGCAGGGTTGGATAGGAGATGAACGAAGGTCGGAAATGGGAACCACTCAAGGTGCTACAGACAGAAGCTTGGTTGGTCCTCAAAAGGCTGTGAAGACAAAGTATCCCCAACTCAATCTACCTGAGAACAAGAGCTCCAACGGTTACAGCAAACAGGCCATCAGTCCTCCATCTCAAGCCGCGTCCCCTGTACCAAATCATGTGATTTCAAAGTCCAGCTCTGGGGAAAGAGAGACTCAAAAGAAGAAAGATGGAGGTAAGCCACAGCCTTCCAGGCACGTACCAAAAAAACAGATTGAGCAGAATAACCAAATGTCCACTCAACACCTGGATAATCCATGGATCAGCAAGCAGGATCACAAGATCTGTCCACACAAGACCCCCATGTTGCACTCTCTGGCCCAAGAGAGCAAGATGGCAGAAAAAATGATCGTAACAGCCAAAGCAGGTGGTCAAGAATCAACTGATGCGATCGGTGGTAAACAGGGAAGAAGGAGTGACCGCTACGCCACAACTCTACGCAACGAGATCCAACAGAAGAGGGATCAACTTCAGAAAAGCAGAAGTGCAGCTACCTTGACCTGCTCAAGTGAAGTTGAGGATGACTCTGACATCTGGAAGTCTAATGAGACCTCCACATCGTCTTCGGATGGTTCCTTCACCAACACTTACAAAGATCATCTGAAGGAAGCCCAAGCCAAAGTTCTGAAGGCCACGTCATTTATGAGGAGGGACCTGGAGCTCCCTGGGAACGAATCTGCATCGGATCAACTTCCCAAAAGATCTGGGCCTGTTAATGGGCAGGTCTCCCGCATTGGGGGGCGTAAACGGTTTCCCGTGGATAAAAAGATACATTCCTTCTCTGAACCGGACAAGATCAATAAAATAGGAGTTGAGGATAAAGCAGGGTCATTTGTAGACCGATACAAGTTCTTTGAGAGTTCCTGCAAAGCAGTTCTCCAAAAGCCCATTCCCAAGCAGTCCCTCCTCAGTCCCAATGAAGACCACATTGAGAGAAAGACTAGATTAACTGGAGACTGTGAAAGCATCCATCAAGCTCCCTTAAAACAAAGTAAATCAAGCCATGCTGACCTTAATACAGAGGAGCAGCAACGGCTCGGTACGTTTGCTGAATATGAGGCTACATGGAACATGCAGAAAAAGCCAGTGGAAAGAAGAATAACGGGCAGATACCGTTCAGCGGAAAACATCCTGGACTCAGGCTTGGAGGAATCCAACAGCACAGTGTGTGTTCATGAAAGATCCCGTTCCTCCCCTTCTGCTGACTTCTACGGACAGGTGAGAAGATGATTATTTGACTATAAAGTCAAAATTCTCCACATTTCATTAGATACACAATGCATTGTTTGGTAATAGTTAGGGCTGTCACTTTTGTGTAAAAATCCTGTTTGATTTTTGAGACATAAGTGTTCATTGAATCGATTGTAAAATCGATTTCCCATGTTTAAAGACGTTTCCATTTTCAACACCAAATATAGGCAAATCCACGGACAACTAACAGACATTAGGACGAGCGTAAAGAGGCGCTTGAGACGCACAAGTCAGCAATATTCCTGATGATTTATTGCCGTGAAGTTTCGTGCACAATGACAAACAGGAGCGCAACATTCAGGGATTGAGATTAACACCCTCCAACTCGCCAAATGCGGGTAAAAATGAACTTTGGCGGGAAACGCTGTCAAATCACGAGCCAATTTGGCGTGTTTCTATGTTTACTTACTCACTTTGCTGGGGAAGTTCGTGTAAGCCAAATCTGCACGGATTTAGCCCAAATACGCAACTCGTGAGTCCTATTGCGCAGAATCTGCGCATTTCTGGCTTACTTGAACACACACGGACGTCACTAACACAAGCAACAAATAACGGCGCGCTTGTTCACTTTCATTGAAGTAATAGCGAATATTAAAAAGCATTTGGTTAACAGAAAAGACATTGTTATTTTCCAACATCCTACATGTTCTGTGTACTGTATTGATCTGACCACCTAAAAAAAATTATTTGTAAAAAAAAAAAAAAAAAAATTCCGTTAAAATCGATTCCCTATTTTAGTTTTCGAAACTTGTGTTGGTTGGTCCGATCGATTGTGCAATCGATTTTCGAACGTAAAGTGACAGCCCTAGTAATAGTTATGAGTTTGCTGCTGGCACAGTGGATAAAGTAAGGGCAGTCTGTCCTTCAGGTAGAAGACTCTTTGGCATCTGTGTTAACGGATCCACATTCCTTTCAGAAAATCCCTCTGCCACCCAGAAAGTCTCCTGTAGAATCTCAGCCTGAAGCCAATGGCCAACAGGAGACCCGTATCACCAGGTTAGGATTTCTTGTCTTGTCTAGGTGTTCAGATACAAGTAAGGGCCTATAATTTCTTTGATCTGATAATGTACATATTAGGGGTGTAACTGTACACAGAAGTCACGGTTTGGTATGTACCTCGGTTTTGGGGTCACGGTTCGATAAGTTTGATACATTTACATTCCCTCCCCCCTAATTCCTGATTGCTAAAAAATAAAAATGAAGGAATTGTTGATTTGTTGACCAATGCTGCATGGTAAAATGCAACGGCTGTTTTCAAACTTATTGGTTCGATTAACGTGTTGTAGCCTACAATGTCATTTTCTTTGCATTTCATGCGCTGACAATGGCAGATGCACAAAATTCAATAGTACGTTTTTCAAGAAATCACTGAAAAATTTGTATAAAAAAAAAAAAGTGCCATCTACATCCGCCTACTTCACCTCTCCACGAAGAGCCAGAGAAAGGCACCAAAGGCTTCCCATTTCCAGGACGTGCATATTTCAGACCTGGACTGTAGTGAGACTTCCAATGCCAAACAATTTTGTCTCATTATAACAGTGGAAACAACTTGAGATACTCTGTCATTTATGGTCATACAGATAAGAGTAAGACATCATTCAAAACTGTAAAGGGTCTTTTATTTGTGTACACTCAAAAACATTTTGCGTTTTGTAAAATAAAGAAAACAAACAGGATGACACTTTCTGCCGTCCCGGTTTCCTTTCCGTTAAGTTGACAGAAATGAATCTAAACTAAGCAAGCTGTTGTGTGAAAGGATTAGTTCACCTCAAAATGAACATTTCCTAATAATTTACTCACCCCAATGCCATCCAAGATATCCATGTCTTTCTTTCCTCGGTGGAAGAGAAAATACGTTTTTTCGAGGAAAATATTTCTGGATTTTTCTTCGAATAATGGACTTCAATTGCAACCAACGTTTTGAAGTCCAAATCAATGCAGTTTTAAAGGTGTTTGAAGTGCTTTAACCGGCTGTGCACGATCAGCTGAGGAAGAGGGCCTTATCTAGCGAAACGCATTGATTTGGATTTCAAAACATTGGTTGCAATTGAAGTCCATTATTCGAAGAAAAATCCAGAAATGTTTTCCTCAAAAAACGTATTTTCTCTTCCACTGAGGAAAGAAAGACATGGATATCTTGGATGGCATTGGGGTGAGTAAATTATTAGGAAATTTTCATTTTGAGGTGAACTAATCCTTGAAGTCTTGTTTTGGGTTGGCGCAAAGTCTCTTCTTCTTCTGCTCTTTTTCCTGTAATGGCTCTTAGCAAACAGCGTTGCATTACCACACGCGCCCCCTTCTGGATTGGAGTTTGGATCGCCTTGACTGATTGTATTCATTTTCTGATTTTGTGCATAGAACCGTGATGGTTCGGGATGAATACATGTAACATTACACCCCTAGTACAAACTGATAATATGTGTTTTACTGTAATTTCTATTTTAAAGAGGATCCGGAAGCGAGCACAGTCCACTCAACATCTCCGAGCCGGTTACAATGAACGTTCTGGAAAGTGTTGCTGTGTCTCTTGCCTCGAACCAGAGACCCAAACCTGACACCAAGCAGCCGGCAACTCTCTCTTCAAATCATCTCCAGGTTCCCATGTCAAAGCAACGGCTTCCTAAAAACAAAGGTTCTGAACCGCAGAGGTCCGCCAAACCCACACAGCCGGATGCCATGTGCCCTACTAGAGCTTCCCAGGAATTTAGGGTTCAGACCTCTTCACCTGAGCCAACTCAAGAGCCCCAAAGACTGATTACTTCACCATGTCCTGCACAACATCTGGAGAGAGACATACACCTGACTGCTGCACCAGAGGACGACCAGAGATCAGACACCGAGGGAACGTTATCTCATACGCCACGTCTTTTAGCTCGTGCCTCTCCCAAGCTGAAAACTGATCTGATGGTAACCTCAGCCAGCAGAACACGTTCTCGTTCTCCTTCTCCTCAGTTCTATCCACAGAGGCTCACAGATCAACCACCTGCAACTGTGCAGAAAAAGGACCAATGCAGGTAACTAGAGTATTAGATACTGATTAGGTTCTGGCGTCGGAAGCAAAAAAAAATGTGTGGGTCCTCCCCCAGAAAAATGTTACTGGAGTAAATGCCATTTCATGTAATTCTGGTGCCTTTCAATTAAACAAGTAAACTAAACTCCGCTTCACGTCGTGCATTAAATGCACAGCTATCCATGGATTATCCCGCTGATGATACCATGGCCAGCATTGACAATTTAAAGCTGTTATTGATGTTTGCAACGCAATATTTGACTGGAAGGGTACAACGGGCGGTTATATTTGTCAGTTGCGGCTCGTTGAGAAATATAATGCAGCGATTCAGGGAAAATGGAGTTTAATTTATTAGGGCATTCCTCAAGTGGAATGGATTTGACTGACGGCGCTCTTAAAAGTGAACAGACATATGCGCTGAATTAGAGACGGTAAAAGTGAGTGGGTCCAATATTATTGGTCTTAAAGGGTTAGTTATTGGTAATACTGAAGTAATAAAAAATTTAAAAAACGGCGAGCCATCTGTTCTGTACTAGCTCAGATTATTGAAAAACGGGGCATTAATTTATAAGACTATGTCTTCCTTATGCTCCTAATGTTATTATTTTGTTGTTGTTGTGATTGTTGTTGTGTCTATAATAACATCATGACTGAATAAAGAAATTTGAATTTGAACTTGAGTTCACCCAAAACTGAAAATTATGTCATTAATGACTCGCCCTCATGTCGTCCCAAGCCAGTCAGACCTCCGTTCATCTTCAGGACACAGTTTAAGATATTTTAGATTTAGTCCGAGAGCTTTCTGTCCCTCCATTGTAAATGTATGTACGGTATACTGTCCTCGTCCAGAAAGGAAATAAAGACATCATCAAAGTAGTCCATGTGACATCAGTGGGTTAGTTAGAGTGTGTTGAAGCATCGAAAATACATTTTGATCTAAAAATAACAAAAACTAGGCCTTTATTCAGCATTGTATTGTCTTCTGGTTCTGTTGTGGATCCGCGTTCAGTGCCGCCGCTGACGTAAGACGCTGCTGACGTGTGTCTGGTGTGTGTGTGTGTGTGTGTATTCTGGTTCTGTTGTGGATCCGCGTTCAGTGCCGCCGCTGACGTAAGACGCTGCTGACGTGTGTCTGGTGTGTGTGTGTATTCGGGTTCAAATAAATATGGCTGGGCAAAAAAATGCAAGTCTTCCTCTGTGTGGAAATCCTTAGACATGTTTGCGAAGATTGTTTTGTTTCCAGCGTGCGTCTCCCTCAGACTGTAGACGAAGCTCGGGCGCACCAGACACACGTCAGCAGTGTTTTTGGGTGAACTAACCCTTTAAAAAGGTCATATACAATGGTTCCGACACCCATGGTTCTGGATGATGAATCTGTTTCACTGCTAAAATTCACATTTTTAACTCATGACGAACTTGTTCCCTATTGCAGGAGTAAGACGGAGGAAACATCAGAGCCAAACACTGCTGGCCGGAAGGTCCCCATACAGATTGTCTGTGCAGAAAACGGTTCAGAGAGGGAAAACAGAAACTATGTGCAACATGGTGAATCATCCCGAAGCTCTGAGGTGCCTAAAACGGGCCAACTAAAAAAACCAGATTCTCCAGAGAAATCCAAGTCGCTGTTTATTGCCCACGCCCATCCAGATCCCATCAAAAACACAGAACATCAGACGGTACTAGACAACACCGAGCCGAGAAGCAACGGTTTGACCGCACGCTCAGAGGAGGACCTGAAGCGAGAGGAGCTGGCCAGAGATATCATGGGGAAGGACAAGAGTCTGGTGGACATCTTGGATCAGAGTAAGATGAAGACTACGATGGATCTGATGGAGGGAATATTTCCACAGGGGGAGCCGCTCCTGGAGGGAGCGCAGCAGAGGAGGAAAGCCATCAACAAACAGACGTCTCCCAAAAACACACCGCAGAGGTACACCGTTTGAGAGAGAGAGAGGCGAATGGCACAAAAACATGGTCACATTTCACCTGAAAATCAAGAGAAAAAAATCATGTAGATTTTGCATCAGTTAAAACTATTTTAGTACAATTTAAGAATTGTTTAATTGGGACTTTTTCATGACAGTTAGGCACATTTTTCCTCAAATTGCTTCAAATACTGAAATGCAAAATACTGTGATGCATCTAAACGCTTTACTTTTGAGTTTTCTTGTAATCATTCTGACTGATGATTCTTATCAGATCCTCATTATATAAGTGATTCTCCATACAATACATTTTGTGCTGATTTAAATCATACATAATGTCTTCACGCTATGTAAATGTAATTATTTAGCATATTTGTATTATGGTAATGAGCATTTTTTGAAGGGTCATTAAAATTTGCTTTAAAATAGTCTTAAGGTTAATTTTTAAACCAAAATGTAATTTCTTATTTCTTTCCCATTTTGTATTTTGGGGTGTAATATGAGCCAGATGATGTACTTCACAGGTTTGTGGGAATTTTTTTTAGCAAAAATGTGACATTCCTGTTTTGTCACGTCTCGTTTGTTCGTCATCAGCTGCAATATGTAAATGTTTTGGCCATCAGCTGTTCAACTGGAATTACTGTGTTTGTTCTTTTACTAATTGGAGTCATGAAGCATTATATCAGTGAAAACCTGTACACTACTGCCCTCTACTGAGACACTTACACACACACACAATATAACAATATAACAATATAATATAATAAAACTATGAAACTTACCTGGTGATTTTTCACCGATTTTTTCTTTTGAGTGACCCATGAATGTTTGATTTCTGCAGAGTGGAGGACAGTTTGTCTTCGTCAGCGTCGTTAGTGAGCAGTTCGTCATATTACAGCACATCTGCACCTAAAGCAGAGCTGCTCATAAAGATGAAGGACATGCAGGAGCACATGGAGGAACAGGATTCAGAGGACGAACTTGATTATGACCTGTCCAACAAGAAGGTACAAGGTTTATATTCAATATTTTGTTGCATGGTTTTTACTCATGTTGTGCTGCACTGGTAGCAACAAGACAAAAATGCATTGTTGAGAGAAAAAAAACATAGATAAGTCACATTATGTGTGTAAAATGTGTGAATGCGCTATACAAATAAACTCACGTACCTCTCATTCGACACAAATACAAATGTGTGTGCTTTCCGCACGTTCTGTGCTTAACATTAATTGCATTATACAAGTTGCAGCATGTTTCAAAAAGCATTCTGGAAAATATCACAGTTGACAATTAGATGATCTGGTTGATGTCTTTGTAATTGCAGCAAGAGTTGATTGACAGCTTAAGTAAGAAGCTGCAGGTTCTGCGAGAGGCGCGCGAGAGTCTTCAGGAGGACGTTCAGGATAATAATGCTCTGGGAGAGGACGTGGAAGCCACCGTACAGACCATCTGCAAACCCAACGAGCTGGAGAAGTTTCGCATGTTCGTGGGAGACCTGGATAAAGTGGTCAGTCTCCTGCTGTCTCTGTCCGGTCGACTGGCTCGCGTGGAAAACGCCCTCGACAACCTGGAGGAGGGAACGTCAGCGGACGAGAAGGTGACAATTAGATGCGTGTAAAAATTTAAAATCAGTTTTTCTGTAGTTCTGTCAAAGAACGTGAGATTAAAGTGTCAGCGTTTAATATGATGGAATTAGAACTTGAACTATGCGTCTAAAGTTGACTGAACTAGTCCTAATTTAAAGTGTCCCTATTATGCTTTTTTCGACCTTTCATTTGTAATATACAGGTGAAACTGGAAAAATTAGAATATGGTGCAAAAGTTCATTTATTTCAGTAATTCAACTTAAAAGGTGAAACTAATATATTATATAGACTCATTACATGCAAGGTGAGATATTTCAAGATTTTATTTGGTATAATTTTGATGATTATGGATTACAGCTATGAAAACCTTTTCACAATATTCTAATTTTGACTTTGGGGTTTATAATAATAATCATCAAAATTATAACAAATAAAGGCTTGAAATATCTCACTTTGCATGTAATGAGTCTATATAATATATTAGCTTTTAAGTTGAATTACTGAAGTAAATGAACTTTTGCACCATATTCTAATTTTTCGAGTTTCACCTGTATAATATGAGACAAATAAAGTGTTTTTTGACCTTAGATGCATGTAAACCTATTTTAAAGCTGCAGTCCGTAGCTTTTCCTCTTTGTCGCCATCTCTCTGTTCGAAATCTGTAACTGCAGTGATTCGCGGAATTATCATCTTTACGTGGGTTGTAAATCGGCATGAAACAGCGCGGATGAACACAGTGCTTTGAGGCGAGTGCTGCTGTCAGTCACCGCGCTGTGTGGATAGCCTACTGGCATACAGAATCACAGATTCACTTTTTGAAAGTTTGACCAACATAAGAATTTTCATAAGAAAATGTCTTCTGAACAAGTAAGTAACATCCATTTTTGTTCTGATCAACTAAGGGGGGAAAAGCATTCGACATGATAAGCTTCGTTAGATTTAATCAACACGATTTACAGCAACCGTGCAAATTATAGCCTACTTTGTTCTCAAATTGTTCATGTTAACAACATCAGCATTGCGTGACTAATGTTAAATTTAATGTGTTTTATGGTTACCTGTGTAGTTCAGAATTCATATTCTCCATAATAGCAAAACGAGAAAGGCACAACAAAGGAAACTCCATAACTGTGTGAATTAAGAAAACGTACTGTTACACGATTGAACTATTGAAATGTCTTACTTGTTCAGCAGAAAAAAGCCGTCTCTTCTTCCGTTTTGAACCCCTTCAAAACACGGAGTTCACGCACTTTTCAAAAGCCCCGCCGATGTTTAAATCCTTGTGTTCGCATGAGACGGTTTCTTTCTCTTTCTCTAGCCACCTTAAATCCGAAGTACGAAGTCTTTTGGGTTTTATAACTGCTGAATCTCCAGTTGACACTGATGATTGTTGTTTGGATCTTTCTGGATGCCATAAGTTTAATTATGTAAAGTGCTGCGAGAAAAGCCTATACATCTAAACATCTCGTCACGCGCAGTATAGCCGAAGGAGCCGAAACTCCTTCTTTATGTGTACGGGTGTGACGTCATGACGCAAAGACATGCTCGAATTTCCCGCGGAAACCCACCAGTACCACTGGAATTAAAAGCATTATTACAAGCTAACCGTTTTGAATCTAGCTATGGCAAGCAGATAGTTTTGAACACTGGCAGAATAAGTTTTTTTTGAATATAATTATTTTGGATTATTTTTAACTTAAAAAAGTTACGGACTGGAGCTTTAAGGACACCTAAAAAAACAACAACTTTAAAATAGCTTAATTGGGACATTTTAACATTAGTTATATTTATTTTATTTATTTAAAATCTTAGCTTTTCAGCAATGTAAATATGCCAGAATTAGCCCCAGGGCTACTTTACATCTGCAGTCCCCCGTCAGGTCATCACAAACTCAAATCAAATAACAAGCGATATACCAATATACCAGAGAGAGAGGAAAAAAACCACATTTTAAGAATGATTTGTACAATAAAAACTCATGTGTTGTACTTTCAGCACACTTTGACCGAGAAACGCAAACTGCTGATTCGCCAGCACGAAGATGCCAAAGAGCTGAAGGAAAACTTGGACCGAAGAGAACGTCTGGTTTATGAGATTCTGGCCAGTTACCTCAGCGAAGAGCGTCTGGCAGACTACCGGCACTTCGTCAAAATGAAGTCAGCGCTCATTATTGAGCAGCGCAAACTGGAGGATAAGATCAAACTGGGCGAAGAGCAGCTCAAATGTCTGAAGGACAGTCTGCCGCTGGACCAGAGACTTCTGTACTGAGCTGATCTAGCCGGGACTGGTTCAGCATGACCACACGACCCGAGATACTGAGCATCTCTAAGCAGATTTCATATCTGCCACTGTGCATTGGATAGATTTATTATGTGATAGTCATAGAAATGCTTTGAACTTTTTAATGATTCCAGTTTTCTTTAGCATTAGTGAATTCATGCGTTGAATATCCACTCACGGTTTCAGGGATGTGCTAAAGGTTTTAAAGGATCTCTTTTAGTCATTATTAAGGTTTTTGTACCTGTATTTACGTTTAACTAATTAATTTTGCTACTGAATGCTAATGGTGCTATTAACAACAGAAAGGTTTCTACCACATTAGATCTGCTTGTTCTAGTTTTCACACCGAAAACCATTTTACTCATTTCAGTGTAAATGTTTTAAACTTTCCTGTTTGTTTGTTTTTTAACTTAATGAAATAACAAAGGGAGCTTCAGAATATCTCATCTCGTATGTCAAATATTCTTTCAATCTCTTGATTTATGGCCCATATCCCTGCTTTCCAATCTCACTGTGAACCGGAAGAGTCTTTTATTGCAGGCAGGAGATATACCGATCATAGATGCGCTTTCAGTGCTGAAATACAAATAAAAATATTTATATACTGCAAATTTGCGGTTAAGTTCTTGGACAGATCATCCATCTGGTTTATATCACACTTGCCATTTGGAAATTATTCCCAAACATTTTCACAGTAGTTTTTTATTGAATTTACAGTATATTATTAATAAGTTGTTCAATGTTTTATAACTCATTCTGAAGCCTCACCCACACTTTATGATTTTATGAGTCGCTTTGTTTTCCAATATGATGCAAATGATTTCAAATTCCTCATTGGTTTGATTTTATGATTGGTGAGCCGTGGTCAATCATTCACAGAAACATATTCACAGGCTTGTTTACACTGGATTTCTGAGCTAAAGGAAGTGGAGTTTTACACCGTCTCCAGTCCAACGCTGAGCGTCGAAACGAGAAGATTCATGGATCAGTGGAACATGTGCTGATATGGTAATACGATCAGTTTTTTATTATCATTTATTCGAAACTTTAATTCGATTTTATGTGTATTGATTGAAAATATATTTTAAAATATCCACAAACATCTTGACACAGATGAACCGTGTTTTAAAATCAGTGACCGTAAATACATTTATATTGTTAGTAAAGATTAATATTTCAAATAAATGCTGTTCTTTTTAACTTTCTAATCATCTAAGAATCTTGACCAAATGTATCATAGTTTAAGCAAAAATAAGAGCAACTGATTTCAACATTGATAATAATCATAAATGTTTCTTGAGCATCAAATCATCATGTTAAAATGATTTCTGAAGGATCATGTGGCACTGAAGACTGGAGTAATGATGCTGAAAATTCAGCTTTGATCACAGGAATAAATTACATTTTAACATGGATTAAAATAGAAAACAGCCATTTTTAATTGTAATAATATTTAACTGTTTTTACTGTATTTTTGATCAAATAAATGCAGCCTTGGTGACCGGTAGTGTAAATAATTCATTAAATGAACACCAGGGTTATCATTGTTAAATACCATTTACTATTTTGTTTTGACAAATGAGTAATAATTAATAAACCTATTATTTATGTATATATATATATATATATATATACACACACACTCACCTAAAGGATTATTAGGAACACCATACTAATACTGTGTTTGACCCCCTTTCGCCTTCAGAACTGCCTTAATTCTACGTGGCATTGATTCAACAAGGTGCTGAAAGCATTCTTTAGAAATGTTGGCTCATATTGATAGGATAGCATCTTGCAGTTGATGGAGATTTGTGGGATGCACATCCAGGGCACGAAGCTCCCGTTCCACCACATCCCAAAGATGCTCTATTGGGTTGAGATCTGGTGACTGTGGGGGCCATTTTAGTACAGTGAACTCATTGTCATATTCAAGAAACCAATTTGAAATGATTCGAGCTTTGTGACATGGTGCATTATCCTGCTGGAAGTAGCCATCAGAGGATGGGTGCATGGTGGCCATAAAGGGATGGACATGGTCAGAAACAATGCTCAGGTAGGCCGTGGCATTTAAACGATGCCCAATTGGCACTAAGGGGTCTAAAGTGTGCCAGGAAAACATCCCCTACACCATTACACCACCACCACCAGCCTGCACAGTGGTAACAAGGCATGATGGATCCATGTTCTCATTCTGTTTACGCCAAATTCTGACTCTACCATCTGAATGTCTCAACAGAAATCGAGACTCATCAGACCAGGCGACATTTTTCCAGTCTTCAACTGTCCAATTTTGGTGAGCTCTTGCAAATTGTAGCCTCTTTTTCCTATTTGTAGTGGAGATGAGTGGTACCCGGTGGGGTCTTCTGCTGTTGTAGCCCATCCGCCTCAAGGTTGTGCGTGTTGTGGCTTCACAAATGCTTTGCTGCATACCTCGGTTGTAACGAGTGGTTATTTCAGTCAAAGTTGTATCTTCTATCAGCTTGAATCAGTCGGCCCATTCTCCTCTGACCTCTGGCATCAACAAGGCATTTTCGCCCACAGGACTGCCGCATACTGGATGTTTTTCCCTTTTCACACCATTCTATGTAAACCCTAGAAATGGTTGTGCGTGAAAATCCCAGTAACTGAGCAGATTGTGAAATACTCAGACCGGCCCGTACAACCATGCCACGCTCAAAATTGCTTAAATCACCTTTCTTTCCCATTCTGACATTCAGTTTGGAGTTCAGGAGATTGTCTTGACCAGGACCACACCCCTAAATGCATTGAAGCAACTGCCATGTGATTGGTTGATTAGATAATTGCATTAATGAGAAATTGAACAGGTGTTCCTAATAATCCTTTAGGTGAGTGTATATACAGGTGAAACTCAAAAAATTTGAATATCGTGCAAAAGTTCATTTATTTCAGTAATTCAACTTAAAAGGTGAAAGTAATATATTATATAGACTCATTACATGCAAAGTGAGATATTTCACGCCTTTATTTGTTATAATTTTGATGATTATGGCTTATAGCTATGAAAACCTTTTCACAATATTCAAATTTTTTGAGTTTCACCTATATATATGTGTGTGTACTGTATACACACACTATTAAATATATATATATATATATATATATATATATAAATATATATATATATATATAATAGATTTATTAATTATTACTCTTTTGTGTGTTATGTGTCAATGCATTTTGCCACAAAAAATACCATATGGCCTTTTACTGAAGTATTACATTTCTCTGTTTGTTTTCTGAAGCAAAGCAACAGGAAGTTTATGATCTAAACTAGATCTCTGTCTGTCTCTTTGTCTCAGAGGGATGTGAGGTTTGTTTGCCAGGTTACTTGGAGACATTGGTTAGTTAAACCCACAACACTCCTCCTCAGTCGCTGTGAACTCCATTAAGAGCCATTCGGCGGTTTCAGAGAAGACGAGGCTCTTCAGGATGGATGTTTGTCACATTAAGGAGAGTGAATCTGAAGTCTAAACCATGGCTTATCTCGTCCACACGGCGCATGCGCAGTTCGTGGCTCTCTGGCTCGGGACGGTCGGCTGGATTCTCATCATTGTGACCCTCGGGCTGGTGGAGTGGCGGGTTTGGGAAGTATCTGACCTGTCAGTCATCACTTCAGGTCTGGCATGGGTGGGTATTTGGAGAGTGTGTTTTTATAGTCACGTTCTGATCTTATCCAACAACCAGATCATGTTCTGTCAGAGGATTGGTTTGTTGGAGTCGTTCACGCCACCAGAAATCGCCTCGGCTCAGGTGCTCCTGCTAGTGGCTCTGGTTCTTGGGCTCATTGGAAACGCTAGCGTCGTTTACGGCCTCAGGAATATTTACTTCGGACTGAACACGTTTAAAGCCATCAGACTGGCGTTTTACACCGGCGGGTTTCTGTTCATCCTCACCGGAGCTGCTGCGCTCGTGCCCGTGTGCTGGAATCTCCACTCAGTCATAAACAATCAGACTATAATATTCCCAGCAGAGTTTCTCATGCCTCCCGCTCCGGTAAAGCAATACATCGGACCCGGTATCATCGTGGGGATATTTGCATCCACCCTGTTGGTCTGTAGCGGGGTGGTCTTTCTGTCCTACAGGGTCCCGGTCGTGCTGGAGCCCAGAGTGAGGCCCTCGTGGCCCGGAGAAGGGTCCTCGGGGACCCGTGTGAACCGCCAGGGAATTGACAATCTAGCTTTCCAAACGCAGAAGAACAGTTAGCTCATCCTTTCCTCGGGTCATTTTAAACCGAAAATCTTTTTTTCTTCTTTTTTTTATGTTATAAATTGAGTGTTTCATCAGAGGGGTTCAAGACCCTAGGACTATTGTCGCACTTGAACACACACACACACACACACACACACACACACACACACACACACACAAAATGAATGGATTTGAGGAGTTTTGTGGTTTAAAAAAGTAACAAATCCTTCCTTCCCTCTTGGGTCAATAATGACCCCCTTAGGAACGCTTCAGTTCGCTACACATAGAAAAATATAAAATTGCTCAAAATTCAAACTAAAAATGCTAAATCTATCCGAAACAATTATTTAAAGGAGAACTCCGGCGCGAAATGAACCTTTGGTGTAATAAGACATTGGTACCGAGTCGACCGTTCTCTGGGATTTGTTTTCATGATAATCGAATGTAAAGAGTTTTATCTCTAAAAACTGTTTAGCGTATAACGCTAGTAATGGGGGCATATAATAAGTAAAAAGAAATCGCTAGTTAATACCACTAACAAGGCTCAAAATAGCCCCACACTAACACAGTAACATAATGAGGGTCCCTACATGCAAAACGAAGCATTGAGAACTTTGTAAGTGTACAGACCGTTTAATAAGAAGATATTTTATGAAGACAGTCCACTTCGTGTATACAGACAGGAGCCATCTTTGGAAAACAGTCTCGACTAATCAAACCACGAACGCCATTCATACAGTTCAGAAGTTCAGTGAACTTCATATAGTTCAGCTCACTTAGCACGTCGTTCGTGGTTTGATTAGTCAAGACTGTTTTCCAAAGATGGCTCCTGTCTGTATACACGAAGTGGACTGTCTTTATCTTTATCTTCTTATTAAACGGTCTGTACACTTACAAAGTTCTCAATGCTTCGTTTTGCATGTAGGGACCCTCATTATGTTACTGTGTTAGTGTGGGGCTATTTTGAGCCTTGTTAGTGGTATTAACTAGCGATTTCTTTTTACTTATTATATGCCCCCATTACTAGCGTTATACGCTAAACAGTTTTTAGAGATAAAACTCTTTACATTCGATTATCATGAAAACAAATCTCAGATAACGGTTGACTAGGTACCAATGTTTTATTAGACCAAAGGTTCATTTCGCGCCGGAGTTCTCCTTTAAAAATGTCTACATGTGTATCTGAATGCATGCTGAAGTAGAACTGACTTTAGGACCCAGCGGAAACAACTCATTTGCTCCATCTAATTGCCAGAGTCATTTAATATCATGTTATATTGTTATTTTTCCACAAGAGGTCTGCAAAGACACCCAATGTAAGATATTTTGAGCTGAATTAAAAGGGTTATGCATGAAATTGTGAGTTATTTTGAATTTAAGTTGAAAGAATGTGAGGAATGTGCTTAGATTACTATTTATTTATTATTTATTGATCAAATATAGTAATTTAAAGGTAAATAAAATAAAAAAAAGAACAAAAAATTACATTAAAAAATAGAACAAATATTATCAAAATTAAATAAAATAAGCTTTCTGGAAAGTATCATTTTAGGGCTTCGGGTAATTTTGACCCACGAGGGAAAGATATGTTACAAAGTGCGAGGATAGGATGAAGGCTATTTCCAGGTGTGTGTGTGTGTGTGTGTGTGTGTGTGTGTGTGTGTGTGTGTGTGATGCTGCAGAAGACCATAATTAGGATGCTGTGTTCGTCTCATAGACTGTAAAAAAAGATTTGTCTCAGGCCCTTCATACTGTAACTACTACTGTACAAACACTGCCCGACCCTGTAGACCCCCATAATCAAATAATACTAATAATAATTTATTGTGAAAACGACTATAAGTAGCAAATTTCTATCGTTAAAAGAGAAGGCATAAAGATAAGTCACATTGTTGTATAAGTCACATTTTATTTTTTATCTACGTTTAATAAAGTAAAATACCGGTAAATAAAACAAAACGTTTACAAACATTAAACACTCCACATCAAACTTCAGAACAGATCAGAAATGAAAAATATAAGTATGCCTATAAACAAACACAAGTTATAGTGGCAAAACAACATTCGTGATAAATGCCACAATTTTTTGTCATTGTTTTTGTGCTTGTATCTTGGGGTTTTTGTGTAATGTATTTTAATTGTTTAAAGGGTCTGTCATTGTTCAAAACACTACAGGTGAAACTGGAATAATTAGAATATGGTGCAAAAGTTCATTTATTTCAGTAATTCAACTCAAAAGGTGAAACTAATATATTATATAGACTCATTACATGCAAAGTGAGATATTTCAAGCCTTTATTTGTTATAATTTTGATGATTATGGCTTACAGCTTATGAAAACCCCAAAGTCAAAATTTGAATATTGTGAAAAGGTTTTCATAAGCTGTAAGCCATAATCATCAAAATTATAACAAATAAAGGCTTGAAATATCTCACTTTGCATGTAATGAGTCTATATAATATATTAGTTTCACCTTTTGAGTTGAATTACTGAAATAAATGAACTTTTGGACCATATTCTAACTTTTCGAGTTTCACCTGTATCTGAGTTGCTAATGGGAAGCTCTACTGTTTGAGCTACGGGAATATTTTTTGAAATTACATTTAAGTATGGAATAATTGATGTTACACGTGAAGTAGTAAAAATACTTTTTATATACTTTTCCCAGTTTGAGAGATCTCTGTTATTCAGTTCACATTTATTTGTATGCATATTGTTTGTTTTTTAACGTATGAAATATAATTTTGTATATAGGCCTAATATAATTTTGAAAGACAAGTTGCTGTCTAATATAACACTCTTTAGCAGATGAAGTTACAGTACATCCTTAAATTAATTTAATAGAAATTGACTCATCATCCAATATTTTATATCTTGAACACACTCTGTCAACGTGGATAATTTAGAGATTTCATCTGGTCGTTATGAAATATAACGGTGGAAAATAATTCCATGTTTGTATATTGAAAATAGCAAAGGGCCCAAAACAGACCCTTGTGGCAATCCATAATTTACTAACTTCGATAATGTTCAAATAAAAAAAATGGTACCTACACCTTAATGCCTGTCCCTGAATACCGGTGTAACTTTGTAGTCAATCTAAGAGTATTTTATGATCGAACGCAGCACTAAGATTAAGTAAAACTAGTGTTGAGATACAGTCAGAAGCTATAAGTCATTTGTAATTTTAACGAGTGCAGTTTCTGTGCTATGATGAGGCCTGAATCCGGACTGAATTTCTTCATAAATGTTATTTTGCCGGAAGGAGCACAATTGAGTGGAGACAACTTTTTCAAATAGTGTTTAATACATAAATGGAAGATTTGAAATCGGTCTGTAATTTGCCAATTGATTTGGATCTAGTTGTGTTTTCTTAAAGCTCCAGTCCGTAACATTTTTGGGTTAACATTTTTTTGAGCAAGTACAACCAGCCAGTGTTTAAAACTCTCTGCTTGCCGTAGCTCGATTCAAAACGGTAAGCTTGTAATAATGTTTTTAATTCCAGTTGTACTGGTGGATTTCGATCATGTCTTTGCGTCATTACGTCACATCTGTACACACACACAACTGTACACACACATAAAGAAGAGTCTCGGCTAGTAGGCTATATTGCGTGTGAGGATGTTGGAGGTGGAGATTTATAGCCTTTTCTCACAGCACTTGATATAATTAAACTTATTAATTTGATGGCGGATCCAGAAAGGTTCAAACGACGATCACCAGTGACAGCAGATTCACCCGCTGTAAAACACAGAAGACTTCGGACTGAGAGTTGGGAAAAGAGATTGCAACCGGCCCATGTGAAAACAAGGATAATATCGAAAAGGCTTCAAATGTAGTTGTTAACATTAACAATTTGAGAACAGAGTATAATTTGCACGGTTTCTTTTGCGTGATATGATAAGCGATCGTTAGATTTAATCAGCGCGATTTACTGCAATGTCAGAACCAGAACAAAAGTGGATGTTTCTTACTTGTTCAGATTACATTTTAGGGTGAAAATTATTATGTTGGTCATACTTCCAAAAAGTATAATCTGTGATTGTGAATGCCAGTATCCACACCGGGCGGCGACTGACACACACACACTCTCCTCAAACATTGTGTTCATCCGCGCTGTGTCGTATCGAACTACAACTCACGTAAAGTTGATAACTCCGCGAATGACTGCAATTGCAGATTTCGAACAGAGATGGCGACTTAAGCCTGGAACACACTAAGCCGACGGTCGGCCGTCGGCCAGTTTTTGTGCGTCGGCCGACTGAGTTTCCTCGGTGTGTTCCGCACGGTTCCGTGCCGTCGGCTGAAATTGGTCCTCGTCGGCTTTGTTTCGGCCGATTCGACATGTTGAATCGGCGTCGGGCCGTCGGTGAAAGAGGGAACTCTGATTGGCTGTTCAGCTTAGTGAAAGAGTCATGCACGAGAATAATAGCAAAACAGCGAGCAAAGAAGTCAAAACTCTACAGATAGAAGGCTGTTCTTATGTTACGTCATCTTACCTGGGTGTTCCTTGGCGAATATTTCAATATTAACACGAGCGGAGTGGAATAAAGAAAGTGTTTAGCAGGATTGATATTTAAAACGGTAAGCACGCACTGCTTTGTTTATGGTTTGTGTATCTGCAGCCGACAGCGTCGGTTTCCCCTTTTTGAATGACGAATATAGAGAATATATCTGCAGAAATATACAATTGTCTCATTTACACGCAGGCGCAGAACGCGCATTCTAGCTGACAGTCGGCTGTAGTTCTCTCGGTGTGTTCAAGTGCAGCTTTTTACCCCGACGAGAGGCGACAACACAGTCGGCTTTCATCCGCGCTAGTTCGTCGGCGTCGGCTTGGTGTGTTCCAGGCTTAAGAGGAAAAACGGCGGACTGCAGCTTTAATGAGAGGGTTGCAGCTTGAGAAGTCTGGGGACATGACCTGCAGATAAAGACGAGTTGATAATATTGAGAAGAGGCTCTTCCCAAACGAACTCTCCGTAATTTAGTGGGTATTGGATCTAATAAACATGTTGTTGGTTTAGATGTAATGCGTTTATTTAGCTGTTGTAAAGCACTGCCATTGTTTTTGAGGGGAGATAAGTGAGGCTGAATCATAAAACATTGTCAAAGGTTGTACATTTACAATTGTATTTCTGATCCTTTTGATTTTCTCAAGAAGTCATTATCTGATTATAATCCCAAAGTCATGAGCACAACTGCATTAAACTCCTGTTCGACTATAAGAAATGGTTCATTACTGTAAAAAGAAGATAAAAGCATGGACAGGGATTTATGAGACAGGCTGTAATCCTGATGATCAAGACAATGAAGGAATTAAGGGGATTATTTCTTTTATCTTTCTTAGCTTGATCCTGCAGGAACATTGTGATCGAAGGGATTTTTTTTTAACAGTGATTGTTGGGTAAGAAGCTTCATGTAGACATAAGCTCGTCCACACTGAGAGAACAGGTTTTATTCTCTCTCTCTCTCTCTCTCTCTCTCTCTCTCTCTCTCTCTCTCTCTCTCTCTCTCTCTCTCTCTCTCTCTCTCTCTCTCTATATATATATATATATATATATATATATATATATATATATATATATATATATATATAAATTTATTTATTTTTGTGGGTAAATATTACAAGTATGTACTTCACTGGTGATAAAATTCACTGTTTGTGTTGTAATGCATCTCTCAACCATTAACATGTTGTTTCACTACCTCAAAAAAAAAATTCATCATTTATATCTAAAGAAAAACTAACAAATGCCTTTCGTTGTGCAAAGGATTGTGGATAATGTTGGCTCAAAAAGCATACGCTCCCCTCATAGTTTGATATTGGAAGCACGAACATTACTTTTGCTTGTTTGAGACGGATGATGTGCAGATTGGCAACTAAAAACCTTAATTAGCTCGTTTAGAAAGTTTTATATTAACCTCTTTTATTTCATTATCATTAATTGTTGTTGCATGTTTATTTTATTTTATAGTTCACCGTTGCATTACTTTGAGTGTAAGAAAGGTACAAATAAAATTTATTATTTTTATTAATGCTATTGGAATACTTTACAATAAGGTTTCATTAGTTAAATAAATTAGTTAACATGAACTAACAATACTTCCACAGAATTTATTAATCTGAATGTTTATCTCATACGTTTTTAGTATCAAAGATATACGTATCTGTTAACATTAGTTAGTGCACTGTGAACTAACATGAACATTTTTATTGACTTACGTTAATAAGTAGCCTATATATAGCTTATTGTTAAAGGTGCATTGCGCAAGTCTCTGAGTTTTTGCAGAACTATGCCCCCTTTGGCGACAAGCGAAACTGCAACCAGAGGTGTGCACGCTCATGGACCACACACACACACACACGCACGAGCACGTGCTGTTCATGACCAAAGGAGCATCAGCCGCACAAATCTTTTGTTTACAGTCATAATGTCTTCAGAGGTAATAAAATTATAAATCTGCAAGTCATTTTAAATACATGAAAGGAAAGGCATTTGAGTAAATTACGCACTTATGTGTGAGGGGAAAACGGGGGTAGTAGAAAACTTCGGCTTTTGTTTCCATCTATCTCCATGTTGAACTGTTTTATGTGTTTACTGTATCCACTTATGATTGTATTATTATGGAAACACGTTCATGAACCGTTTTATCAAGAAAAAAGCCAACTGAGGATCCCGTTTGAGCCCTAGAGCAGCCCGGACATCTCTCCATTTGTTGAAAGCCTTCCCGATGTTGACTCTCGTCTTATTCCGACGCCTGTCTGACTCCAATTTGGCCCTTTTGGTGGCACTAGACAAAAGTTTTCTTTTCTTTGTCTTACCTGGAGTTTGCGTTGGGGTTTGGAATGAACTGCAAGCCGGTCTTTGAATCCATTCTACTTTTGTCGAAAGTTGACTAAAGTTTTGTCGCTCGAGTTGTCTTCGCTGATACGGAGAATGGCGGCGAATACACAAACCTGCCAGACATAGCCAGGGGAGCGTGAACGCGCATGACGTCACGCCCAGTCTCAAACTCCGTCCCGAAATTATTTATTTCACTGTACAGGATTATAGAGGCAATCGCAGTGATCAGAGAAGGGCTCATTCAGCCCATCAGGCAATTGTTTAAGCATGTATGGGTTAGAAAAACGGGTATTTTTAACATGAAATGTTGCGCAATGCACCTTTAATCCATGTTATTAATTCATTGATGAGACCTTTTTGTAAAATGCTACCTTTATTACTGTTGTTACGACTGGAAGATCTCCTGCTTAAACTTGAGTTCTGGTGCCGGTCCTGGACGCGCGTCATCGAGGCGCTGGCGTCGCTCCACGGCTGGTAGGTGTGGATCTTACAGCTCGACCTCTTGACCTCTCGACCTCTCTCACGTGAACTCCTGCGGAGGATGGCAGTGGCAGGGCACGTGAAGCGCTCTCCAGACCATCACTACACTAATTGTTAGACTGGAAGTGCAGTCTGTGCCAAAGCAGTTCTTTCTGAGGTCCACATTGTGCCAAGACCGATGGCAGGAGAACAAAAGGCCTCTCTTACGCACGTCAGAACCAAAAACAAGCACAGTCAACCCAGATTTCTGTTCACAACTCAAATAATACAGTCATTTAGATTCCTGGAGCTCAAAGAAGGAATGCAATGGCGACGTCCAATGCATGGACGGTACACCTCATCACACAACAAGCCACAGTATTCAGCATGCCGTTAAATTAGCATCATTAAAGTTAGCATGACATGAAAATTCACCCTATTTTCTAAATGCATGTTATAGATCTTATTGTGAACATATTTATGTACGTATTAATATAAACACCCTGCAATTGTCCTTATGGTATACTAAATTTGAAGACTTAAAGTGCTAAATTGAAACAACTAATTTTGTACTTTAGTTCTCCAGAAATATATTCTGAGGTCCAAGTAAAGATAAACTGAAGTATATTTGATTGTGCTAAAGTGGAACTAATGCAAGAATACACTTTAAATATCTTGCATTTAAAGATTGATATTATATATCATACTATCTAATACTGCATTAATGTGATGTTTGTCAGTCGTAATAGTGTTAAGTGTTTTAAATACACAAACCCAGGTTTGTATTTATCATAAATAAATCTAATTTGTTTCAATTTTAACTAAAGTATTGCTTGTTTTAGATTTTTTTAAATTTATTTTTATTTTATTTTTAATTAGCTTCATCTTGGGTCTGACAGAGAGTAACAATAACATGTAATATAGTGTAAGTAATATAGATACATATACACTCGTGATGTAACATGCATTAATTCAGATTATGAAAATAAAAAAGACAAACATAATTATATGCACACACACACACACACAAAAAAAATCAAATAGGAATTTAAATTTTATGTTTTGTAATAAAAAATAAATAAAAACATTTTTAAAAAAGGGGGGTAAAACAAATCACCACAAATTATGTAGTTGTTGACTCTTTAAAGTACTCTGTTTTAGATATTTTAACCATGTTCATACAACATGTGCATGCAATTCAAATTAATTTAAGCCCAAGTGTTCTTTAAAGTACTCTGTTTTAGATATTTTAACCATGTTCATACAACATGTGCATGCAATTCAAATTAATTTAAGCCCAAGTGTTTTGTTTTTTAAGTGTATAGCAATGGTGATTCTTTAATCTCACTCGAGAGATCATGACTTGGAGGATGTGTTTCATCCATACGGCTCATTATCATAAAGGAAGTGGGCATGAAGCCGTCGGCACCATGTGCTCCTGATAGTGAAGAAACCTTTGTATGTAAAAGATGGCAAGATTAGCATGCAACATTATAATGAGTCCATTGTGGAAAGACAACAATGAGAACTTTCATCTGACAGCAGAACCTCTGAGAAGATCCGATCCACGCAAACACAGCATTACAACATTTCAGACACGAGGCTGAAGAGATTTAGAAGTACGTGATCAAAGACACATTCCTCCCGCAGAACTGGGCCTGAACCCATCAGGACACACACACGTCACAGATCACACACTCAAATGGATATCTTTTATATAATGATGTTGTTTTGTGTAATGCAATTTTGTCTCAGTGAAGAAAACGGAGGGTCATGTTGAACACACTCGCCACTTTTACCATACAATGTATTAACATTGTTTCTTTCAAGTTATGCAGAACAAGATTAAAAGTAATGTCCCTTCCAAGATACACTAGTTGAAGCAGATGAAATCATACTGCACATTTCATCATCACATAATCAAATCTAGATCTGTGTGTCTATAAATCTCTCATTATATGTGATATTTTTACAACATTTTTTTATATGTTGATAATATATGCAGGGGAATTCAAAAGTCTGAGAGAAACTTGGAAAATCTATTTTAAACTTGGAAATTATATATAAATGGAATACATATATAACATTTACATGAAAAATGTTTTAATGCGGGGTTTTTTACTAGTCTCAGACCTTTGTATAGGCTATCTCTGCATGTGAATTTAGTTTATTAAGCATTTTAAAATATTCTTTCTTAATTTATGATCCTCACAAGCAATATTGTCATATTTGCTTTAAACTGACAAATTAAAGGCAATTTCACAAAGTTGAATAAAAAATGCAAACCTCTCCACACATCACGTGACAAAAACATCCCGCTGATTTATTGATCATCACACTTTGGTACTTTGACACGTCAGAGATATAACACAAGATATAATCTCTCATTCACTCGCTCTCTCTCTCTCTTTCAGTGCTTTAAAATATAAAAACAGACAAACTGACAAGCTTGCGGCTGGTTTTTCTGGCAATATTTGGATAATTAGCATAAAATTGTCTTGATATATATAAATGACCTTATAGTCATAAAAGTGCACTTTCTTGGAAAGTTTGCATATTTCATTTTCATGATTAGTAAACAGTTTCTCATTAGAATCACATTCACATGTGCAGATCTGGGTGTCAAACGAGCTAATAACATGATTCATAAATAGCTTGCAACAGTACTGATGATTTCAAAATTAAGGGTAACACTTTACAATAAAGTTCCGTTTGTTAACATTAATTAACTACATTTAACATGAATGGTTAATTTCAATATTTACTAATACATTATTAAAATCAAAAGTTAATATTATATTTAATAGACCTGACACCTGAGCTGGCATGAACTAACAATGAATAGTTGTGTTTTTCATAGCATTAACAAAGATTAATGCAAAAATGTATTGCTTGATGTTATTGAATAATGGGACCTTATTGTAAAGGGTTACCAATCTGATAAAAAAATAAAAACGGAAAGTAGCAGCATTTATTTACAATCAACTTACATATCAATAGAGACCATTGAATAATTATCAGTGCAGCAAAACATTAGTTAAAGCAAAACTGTGCCATAACGGGCCAGAGGTTACATATCTCACACGTATTCTGTCCTCCGGCGTGATGGAGATCGTTGTGGACGCGTAATGCGCGCTCTGTTTAGCGGTATAGACTGGTGTAATGCGCATGTTTCCTCTCGCAGATACAAGCAAGAGGTGACCAACAAGAAACCGGCCACCACATGCAAACACCCAGCGGTCCATCCGAAGAAGAGCGCGTCTCCAAACTCCCAGCGAGGAACCACGTTCGGCACGCTCTCGTCGAAGAAGCGCAGGACCGTCAGGTGCGCCACGTAAGACACGGGCACGAGCCCGAGCACTCCTGCAACGAAGCCAAAGATCCCACCGAGCATTTTCAGGGTCCGCTTGGTCTCGAAGTTCTCAGTGCGTCTGCAGCTGTTCACCAGGTAGATGCCCGGGATGGAGAAGGACAGGCCGATTAAACCTGCAACCACCGTTGCGCACATCAGGATTCTGGCTAGGCGAATATCAGGAGGGAGACCCAGTAAACTGTCGTACGGCCTGCACTCGGTGACCCCGAGATCATGCACCACACATGTTCCCCACAAGCCCAGCTCGAAGCTCTCCGTGGGCAGGAGCTCCGTGGAGAGCGTGAGCCAGCGGGGCATGGCGGTGGTGAGAAGCGAACACAAGCAGGCGGCCAGCGAGAAACACACACCCAGCAGCTCCAGAGCACACACTCCAGGGTCCATGACCACCTCTCCTCCTCCTCCTCCTCTTCCTCTAGTCAGTGACTGAGGAGTGGCATGAGTGTTTGCTGAGGAGTCGCCGCGCGTCATCTCTCGCGTCAGGTGGGCAGAAGCGCGCTGCTCTCTCTCTCTCTCTCTCTCTCTCTCTCTCTCTCTCTCTCTCTCTCTCTCTCTCTCTCTCTCTCTCTCTCTCTCTCTCAGCACAACAACATCATTCACATGTGCAGATCATCTGAAAACACAGACATTCAGTGCGTCAAATGATGTTTTGCACCGATAATAAATCAGTGACCTCTAATGATTTGAGTGGATTGGATTAGATTAGTACATCATTAATTTGGTTAATATAATGTTTTTTATTTTGTATTTTATGGTACTAAATTATATTTATGTAGTAGCCAGTTATAATCCATTTATTCACTTTTTGAGCATGCCTGAAAAATAAAACTTAAACTGTGGTAAATCTTGAATGCTTTGGAGCACAGATTTAAGTTTGATCTGTTTTTAAATTTTAAATTATTGCTGAAGTGAAAAAAGTTTTAAAAACTGAACTTGAAAAAAGTTACATCTATTGTTATGAAAAATGCACAAAAATACCAGTCAATTTTTATCAATTTTTTTTTTTTACCATGAACAATACAAGTTTGACTACTTTTTTTCAGGATAATTTAATCTTTTCAAATCATCTCCATGATTTTTGTGTTCACAAAGCAATGTGAGTGTCTAATGTCTAATTTACCAAGTTTTGTACACAATTGTTCATTAGGTAATGTCAGCTCAGGGCCATTCAATAATATTGACACATACAACTTTTGATTTTTAATAAATGATTTAGAATATTGTTTCATTGTCAGTTCATGTTAAATGTAGTTAATTGATGTTAACAAACGGAACTTTGTTGTAAAGTGTTACCCTTCATTTTGATTATAAATCATATACTGTTGCAAGCTATTTATGAATCATGTTATTAACCAGATCTGCACATGTGAATGTGATTCTAATGAGAAACAGTTTACTAATCATGAAAATGAAATATGCAAACTTTCCAAGAAAGTGCACTTTTATGAAAGATGATATACCTCATGTTTAATTCAGTGCACACACTTTGCCAGTGAGAGACATTTAGAGAATTGATTACGTTTACTTTCCCAATTCATGTTCTTGGTCTTATTAGTTTATTTTAAAATAAACAGTTCATATGCAGCGCAGGATAGAGAAGGAAAACCTGTAAGGAAAAGCTCCACCTAAACAACATTTAGGCCTAATTTTCAATAATAATAATAATGATAGAACAAACAAATAAACAAATAAATAAAAATGTATGTAGAAATGTATATGGTTCAAACTAATAAAAACAGTATAACAACAACAACAAATATATAAAAACAGACATTTAGGAGGATGAAAATATGAAAATTTATGAGTTAAATGACAATAAAACTGTGCATTTACTTTAAAATAAGTATTAAATTTGTCAGGAATATTCCCTCAACTTAAATATAGGCCTACCTATATATTATAAACGAAAACACATAGGCTATTTGAAAAATATTAATGTCATAAAAGAATCTGAAGATTCTGAAATAAAGAAGCAGGAGAAATAAAGGCTATGACTTTTGGTGTTTTAGTGCTTTTATTGTTTTTAGTTTGATCCAAAAGTTGTTTATAAAATGTAAAAGGTTTTGGTTTCTTCTTATGTATACGGTATTTTCCAAATAAAATGATTTGCAAAATGAACTGTTCTTTCTTTACTTTCCAAAATGTCATTTTGAAAATAAAAAAGCGCTTCAAATACGCATATGCACATCATACACACACCCGTTTCCTGGCTTTTTTTCTCTATAAGGACAGTATGGCTAATACCAAGTAAATACATGATTACTGTAGTAACAATAACTGTAGCTAAGTTAAAGATAGATAATGTAGGACACTAACCGCTAGTATGCAGTTGTGGTCACGTGGTACCTGTTACTTTTCTAAGCGCGGATCATAATGGACCAATTACAGTCGTTTGTGACGGCTAGATTTGATACTGATATTTTATACTTGATTTCTACTGTGCAACACATCAGAAAGCGTCCTTAGTTTTGAATACAGTTTAATAACATGATAATCTGTTTTGTTTTGTGTCTCTGCGCAGTCGTTGCGCCGCGCTGACGTACACGCACGCGCAGTGAGCGCCGTATAGACGCCGTGACGTCATCACTGTATGTCGCCGTCCTGTCCTGCTGCATCAGATTAATCTGATGTTATGATGGATAAACACCTCAAAACACCACTGCATCTCTGATCTTAGTTCACGGACAGCGACATGGCGGAGGCAGATGGTGAGAATCGTGTTTGTATGATCAGAATCATCGTGCACCTGCTCTCTGTGTGACATTCGTGTTATTATTACGGGTGTATTTTGATGCATGCAGGGTCTTTAAATCATTTTAGTTTATTCAAGCATGTGTGTTTTAACATGCTACTGTCACATCACCTGTGGAGTCTGAGGGATGTTACTGTAAGGCCTCTGCGTGCACCGTGTGTTTTTTCTCTTATTGTGATGAATAAAGCTTCATTGTGACCAACCCAAATGTTATACAGCCAAACATCTACTGTAATATATGACAATTAAACGAGACTGCAAAAACTAGACATTGACATGTACCATGGCAGCATTCATTAATATATAAATATACTTTGTGTTTAATATGTGTGTATATATATTATTATGTTTATTTATACATTAAATAGTATGTGGATACACACACACACACACACACACGCACACACACACACACACACATATATATATATATATTTTGTATATCTGTATATGCCTACATATATGTTTGTGTGTGTATAATTATATATATATATATATATTAGTATTTTATATAAATTAATTTATCGATTTGACAGCATTAATATATATATATATTAATACCATTACTGTACTATAGTATTGCTACAGTATTTTATAAGAATATGCATTTCATTAGCTGCACGTTGTTGCAAAATATTCTGAAATATTCACTTTCATAAATGTTTTATTTTATTTTAAATAAACACTTATGCATACGTATAAAAACATACATATTAATTGTTCCTAATGTATATGGAAGTTTTCTCATATGAAGTGCATATTCCTTCAATACCTTCCCAGAATGCACCTGGTGAAGTTGGATGAGTGAATGTCCAGGTTGTGTTTGTTTGCTAATTTATGTGTTGATAATCTGGTTGTTTGTGCGCAGGCACCAGCAGTGCGACTCCCACCGAGGAGATGAACGGCGCCGGGAACCTGATGGACTTCCTGGACGAGCCGTTCCCAGACGTCGGCACTTATGAGGACTTCCACACCATCGACTGGCTGAGAGAGAAGTCCAGAGACACGGACAGACACCGCAAGGTAAGACACCCTGGCAGACGCTGGTATTGTGACACACTAATATTTGTAGCAGGGGTTTTGAATGTTGGTTTCAGACACTAACCGCATCCTTACTATGCCATAAATTAGGCTGTTGAATATTGAATTTTAGCCTCCAAACTAAAAAAAATGTGTTATTGTTCCTGGACCAGTAACTGAACGTGCATTTGAATCATCAGGTTGTGTGTGTGTTTGCAGATCACCAGTAAGAGTAAAGAGTCCATCTGGGAGTTGATCAAGAGTTTGCTGGACGCCTGGTCAGGATGGCTGGTGATGCTTCTGATTGGCCTGCTGTCAGGTGAAGAGACACGCCCACTTATGATGACATCACTGGGCAAAACACTTAACATTCTACACGTGTGTCTCGTCTAACACAGGCACGCTGGCCGGAGTGATTGATCTGGCTGTGGATTGGATGACGGATCTGAAGGAAGGAGTGTGTCTGTCTGCGTTCTGGTACAGTCATGAGCAGTGTTGCTGGACGTCTAACGAGACAACCTTCGCCGACAGAGACAAATGTCCTCAGTGGCAGAAATGGGCTGAACTGATGACGGGATACACAGAGGTAGAGCGAGGAATACCTCAAAACTCATTTTTAAGCCATGTCCCAAGGCTGCATATGGGCTTAGTGAAATGATCAAATCACAAAGGCTGTGCTCATTTACATGCGGATTTCCATCAAAATCAAGTTGCACTGTAATTATGATTATTGTTATAATTATTATTATATAAATAACATATTATTTAATTATATTATTTTTCTTAAATACTAGATTTTTTAATTTTACAGTTCACATATAAAAAGTTAATATTTAAAAAGTTAAAATATTTTTATTTTCTTATTTTGTTTAATATTTTTATTTTGTAAACAAACAAACTTTTATTTTTTTTAAATCACATTTTAAATCACAATCTCAATTTTTATCTGAAAAATAAATCTTAAATATTAGATTTTTTTATTTCACAGTTCTTGTTTTGTTTAATATTTTTATTTAGTAAATTCTAATAATTATATATTATTAATGATATCTTATTATTTTTATTATAAATATAAATGATAATTTAATAATAAATATATATATATATATATATATATAATTTTTAGAATTTTATTTTATTATTATTACTATTATTATACATTGACATTTAATCACAATTTTTTTTTTTCAAATTATGTGCCACTTTTTATCAGAAAAATCTCAATTCTATTTTCCTCTTAGCGTGCACCCATAGGCTGTATTGGAATCGCCCCCTATCCTCTCATTCACTATTCTCCACATTAGTCCATTAATATAGTTCACTTTTAGGGAGTGAATGAAATGAGTGAGTGAATTCGGACACATTCGGCGCGTGACTATCACAGTGCATTATGGGTATTATTCTCTAGCCATTGAGTGTACAACGGTTGTACGTTTTGTTATTGCGGTGCAATTGCTGTTTCCTCAAATAGTGGAAAACCCATCTTTTTAGAAAAGCCTTTTGTGGCTAAAAGTATAATTTTAATGTTTCTGTTTTTATTCTGTTTTGCATTGTAGCACTTTGAGGTCATTGAATTGATGTAAAGTGCGTTATAAATTAAATTTATTATTATTATTATTATTATTAGTGCCCTATCTAAGGGTATAGGGAGCAATGTCAGACACAACCCGAGTTTGTAGTCTTCTTCATATTCTCTTATACGTATATATATATTACACGTATAAGAGAATATATATATATATATATATATATGTATATATATTAATTTTTGTAATTTATTCATTTATAATCTTAGATTGCATGTGCTGGGCTGTATGTAAAGCACTTTGGCCAACGTGTGTTGTTTTTAAATGTGCTATATAAATAAATGTGGTTGATTGATTGATATTCTCGTATATCTGTGTGATTGTGTGATCAGGGCGCTGGAGTGTACGTGCTGAACTACTTCCTGTACGTGCTGTGGGCGCTCTTCTTCTCCTTCCTGGCCGTGTCTCTGGTGCGAGTGTTCGCGCCGTACGCCTGCGGATCAGGAATCCCCGAGGTACACAACTGAGCGCAGCTTATGCAAATGAGCTGTTATGGTGCGTGCAAGTCCTCCTGGGAAGTCGTGTTTACGAGGTGGGAAGTCGGAGTGAGATGGCGGTGTACTTTACCTTAATTAATTACACAAAGATACAGCAAGGTTCTTAAACTCCAGTTCTAGAAAATGAAGAACAAAGAAATGTGCTTTTTTATGTTTTTAAGTAGTTTTTGAAGCCACTGCAATCTTTATCATTACATATTACATTGTTTAGAGAAGCACCAATATGAACATTTTGACTGAAACCGATAATTCTTTATATTTCATAACCGATATATTGGCCGATAAATCTAAATCCAAATTTGTATATATTTTTTGAGATCCTGGTTGCAAAAACAAAAGTCACCATTAAAAGCCACGTCCCAAACACACAATTATAATGATGTTCTGATTATAATGTTATGTAGCCGATATGATGCACTGAACTGTATTTTCCTTTTTGAAGTGATTCCAATCATATTTAAAGCAAATCAAAACCATAATGTTGAACAGTGCGCCTCTGAAGACTTGATACCGATATGGTGGCCGATATATCGTGTATCCCTAACATTGTTATTTTATAATGCCATCATATACTGTGCAGGTAGTTAACTTACTTCGCTGTAAATAGAAAAGCCTGACAATATCACTGCTAAATACCTTTGGACTACTTTGATGATGTCTTTATTTCCTTTCTGGACAAGGACAGTATACCGTACATACATTTACAATGGAGGGACAGAAAGCTCTCGGACTAAATCTAAAATATCTTAAACTGTGTCCTGAAGATGAACGGAGGTCTGACGGGCTTGGAGCGACATGAGGGAGAGTCATTAATGACCCACTCCGATGAAAAGGACATACAAACATATCACACAAATGTTAGAGGACATATCTTGAGAAAAATAAGCTCAAAGTTGTATTTCTACATTCAAATGGCTGTGAATCAGTAGCAGACGCTAAAATGCCGGCTAAAATCGACTGGAGTTGTGACGTAGTAACTCCACTGGGCGTCTCCACACGCGACGTCTTGGAGTGAAATAATGATCGGTGATCGGTGATAACTTTGATTAACTTCGGATAATAATAATTAACGTGTATATAATACTGTTGCCCCACCGGGATTGGGGGTGTAAGCTAGCGGGAGAGACAGAGCTCTCAGCGACGGGCAGGGGGAGGGGCGTCTCCGTGCCAACGGCTCCGCCCACAACGCAGAGGCGAATTGCTAATGAGCTACTGCTGCTCTGCTGAAGCGAAGTCCCAGAAAACGGCACAGGTTTTGTGATTTTGGCTAAAAATGGCATAATCATAATTTAAAGACCACTGGGAATGTTTAAAAATAGCTCAAAATATGATCGGAGTGGGACTTTAATGACATCATTTTCATTTTTGGGTGAACTAACCCTTTAAGGAAAATCCAGAGCTTCCCACTCGTATTTACAACATTGTGGAGGCGTTCATGTGCGTTCAACTCGTAAATACGATCTTTATGAGATGACTCCCACGTGAGTGTGTGTTTGTGTGTGTTTGTGTGTGCAGATCAAGACGATCCTGAGTGGCTTCATCATCCGAGGGTATCTGGGGAAGTGGACGCTGCTCATAAAGACGGTCACGCTAGTGTTAGCCGTGTCGTCCGGCCTCAGTCTGGGGAAGGAAGGGCCGCTCGTTCACGTCGCCTGTTGCTGTGGGAATCTGTTCTGCAGCCTGTTCTCTA